>NC_069008.1:1700701-1702237 GCF_001194135.2 Octopus bimaculoides
CAGCTGAGTGAACTGGAGCAACGTGAAATAAAGTGTCTTGCTCAAGAACACAACACACTGCTTCGTCTGGGATTTGAACTGACTACCTCATGATTGTGAGCCTGATGCTCTAACCACTGAGCCATGCACCTTCCAAGAACACAACACACTGCTTCGTCTGGGATTTGAACTGACTACCTCATGATTGTGAGCCTGATGCTCTAACCACTGAGCCATGCACCTTCGCACTTGGATATATCGGTCTGTATATATATATGTTTGTGTGTGTGTACTTGGACATGTCCATGTGTGCACGTGTACTTGTGTATGTGTGTATGTACTTGGATATATGTCTGTGTATATATGTGTGTGTGTGTGCTTGGATATATCTGTGGGTATGCATGTGCTTGTGTGCATGTATACATGTGTTTAAGTCTATGCTTGTATACACTTTTATGTGTGCATGCATTCATACAGTGTTTGTGCTTGCATGCATCTAACATGTTGCATACATCTTGGCTGCAGTTATACTTCTGCAAGTACTTTTCTGTGCATCAGTGACAGGGCAATTCCACATGACCTTCAAGATAGATTGAGAAGAGGTAACATGAGGGACCACCTAGACATCCAATTAACATAGATTAACATGAAATTTTGATGGAACAATGTTTTAATTGTGGAGGCGCAATAGCCCAGTGGTTAGGGCAGTGGGCTCGCAGTCGGAGGATCGCGGTTTCGATTCCCAGACCGGGCATTATGTGTGTATATTGAGCAAAAGCACCTAAAAGCTCCACAAGGCTCCGGCAGAGGATTGTGGCGACCCCTGTTCTACTCTTTCGCCCCAACTTTCTCTCACTCTTTCTTTCTGTTTCTTGAGTAATGCTGCGATGAACTGGCATCCCGTCCAGCTGGTGGGGAACACATATGCCATAGAAACGGCCCATGAGCTTGGCTAGGCTTGAAAAGGGCGCATAAATAAATTAAAATGTTTTAATTAAGGTCCCTTTAACCCTTTAGCATTCAGATTATTCTGTCAAATGCAATGCTTGTTTATTCTCATTTCTTAAAATTAACCCTATATTATCTTATCTTATAGCTTTGAGACTTAAATGATGTAATTGTTTATTTTTAGAGGAAATGCGAGCGGCCAGATCTGATTAGTTTGAACCCAAAACAGGTCAGATATGACCAGTTTAATTACTAAAAGGTAAAAAACAGGAATTTAGTATCGTAGTACCAGGAGTGGAGAGGAGTAAAGTCTCAGGAGTGCTTGTATGAAAATGGTTGAACCACACCTTGCTGTCTTTAAAAGAAAGGAAATATGTCTGAAAAGAGGAGGTGGAATGCCTTTGGCCAGATGTCAGCCTTGTTAGAGCTGACTCGGGGTTAAACAACACAACATTGCTATGGTAAGACTATGTTGGTTTTTGTAGACTTCAGCCAGCTGTAATCCAGGAGGCATAAATTCTGAAGACATTCCAGGCATGACCATGCCATTTCTTTTATAGAAATAGCGTATCTAGGATAACATTACTCAATGACTTAAATTTGATTTTT
>NC_069008.1:1702979-1704131 GCF_001194135.2 Octopus bimaculoides
ATATATATATATATATATATATATATATATATATACACACACATACATATATGAATAACACAAAGATACTTATATTTGTATATACATACAGATACACATACATTACAAATTTATACAAACATACACAAATATGTATGTGTGTATATATATATATATATATATACAAATGCATACATATATATGTGTGTGTATATATGTATATATTATAAACTAAATACAACTTTGCTGATGTAATAAGAACAGATATGTTTGTGGTATTTTGGTTAATTCTAGCCCGCCACTCTACTTCCACACACACATTCCCCACCTACCCATCAACCATCTATGCTCCCTGCACTGCAGTGGTATCAGGTATACTCGCACACATACACACACTGTAAGAAATAGACCAACATGTAGGAGAAAGAGAGAGAGAGAGAGAGAGAGAAAAAAAAAAAACCAGGGTGTATAAAAATAAACTTAGGTGTAGATGAAAAAAAAAAAAGGAAAATAATTTAAAGAAAATGTCTGTTATAGTATTTTTTGGTAAATTCTTACCACCTTGCTAAAGTATCAGGTGTGTTTAGCTATATATATACATATATATATATATATATATATATACACACGCACATACATACACAGAGGCTATACAATTAGAATACAAATCCCTGAGAGAGTGTATATATAACAACTAATATTTATGGAACACTCTTTTTTTCTCTCTCTCTCTATATATATACACACACACATATATATATATACACACACATGAAAATCTTAACTTTTGCCTTTTGTTGTGGAAATATCAGGTCTGTATATGATATGTCCACACACATAGACATCGGTTATATTTGCCCAGACGTTATACATGCAATTCGGACTATGTAGGCATAACAGTGATGATAATAATTAGAAATGTAATAAAGACTGAACAAACAGGGTGTATAAGCCAGGGTGTAGATGAAGGCATGTTGAACTTCATCCCTACCTCGCTGTAGCATCAGGTGTGTAGACACTACTTAGGCACATACATTACACATAATACCAGCCTAAACATATATAGACCAAGCAAATAAACAAGCGCGTATAATATAACCAGAGTGTTTTAATCTGTATAATATGCATATGCTATATATATATATATATATATATATATATATATATATATAT
>NC_069008.1:1709046-1710584 GCF_001194135.2 Octopus bimaculoides
GAGAAAGTAGGCAGCAGAGCTGAAGCTAAACTTCTACCCCCCCCTCCGGATTCTCCCTCCCTCTCTCTCTCTCTCTCTCCCAACCATCAAGTGTAAAAGATACCCAGTTCGTCCAACCATACCCCTGTTGCTGCTGGTACCCACAAACAAACTACGCACATTCAGCCTGCTTGCTGCTCTTCCTAGCAGCCCCTTTTAGGTCTGAAGCAGAGCACAGCTACCTTTGTACAACTGGGGTAACATATATATCTACAGAATCTACGACTACAAAATGGGAGAGCTCTATGTGGCCACTTAATGTGGTAAAAATAGCAACCAAATTACCCTAAATCATATTTTACTGTCATATATATATATATATATATATATATATGTACGTATGTGTATATGTCTGCTTGTGCTAAACAACGGAGGCTTCTATATGCTAGCTAAGCCTGTTAGAAATATCACCCAAATCTCCCTCAAATAACACCCATCTTGTGTGAGTGTCTGTGTGTATGTATGAGCTAACAGGAAGACTTCTATATGGTAGCTAAGCCTGTTAGAAATAGCAGCCGAATCTCCCTCAAACCACACCCATCTTGTGTGTGTGCATGCATGAGCTAACAAGAAAGACTTCTTTCTATATGGTAGTTAAGCCTGTTAGAAATAGCAGTTAGATCTCCCTCAAATCACACCCATTGTGTGTGCATGCGCATGCATGAGCTAACAAGGAAGCCTTCTATATGGTAGCTAAACCTGTTAGAAACAGCAGGCAAATCTCCCTTAAATCACACACTTCTGTCTTAAAACAATGAGAATGCTTCTAAGAGTGTGTAGTCGTAAGAGATGAAACACTTTTGGCCACAGGTTTGTCCTGAAGAACTAAGTAACTACAACATCAGAGAGAATAAAAGATTGATGTGATTCTGGTGAGAGACAAAAAGGTGAAGGAATTTGGAATTTGAAGAGACCAAGAGGTGCAGGCATGGGTTATGTGGTTCAGATGCTTATTTCCAAATGCTGTGATCTTGGGTTCAACTAAAGCCCTGGGTCAACCAAAGCCTTGTGAGTGGATTTGGTAGACAGAAACTGAAAGAAGCCCATCATATGCGTGTGTGTGTGTGTGTGTGTGTGTGTGTGTGTGTGTGTGTGTGTTTCTTTTACTTGTTTCCGTCATTAGACTGCAGCCAAGTTGGGGTACTGCATTAAAGAATTTTACTCTCCCAGTAACCCCCCCACTTTTTTTTACAGCCTTGTACTTATTCTATTGGTCTCTTTTGCTGAACCACTAAGTTATGGGGACATAAATACACCAACACCAGTTGTCAAACTGGTAGTGGGGGAACACACACACAAATATATGCACACATACAATGGGCATCTTTCAGTTTCTACCAAATCCATTCGCAAGGTTCTGGTTGGCCAGAGACCATTGCCATGCAGCGGGACTGAACCTGAAACCATGTGGTTTGGAAGTAAGCTTACAACCATGCTTGTGCCTATAATCATAGGTGCAAGAGTGTATATGTACATATATATATATATATATATATATA
>NC_069008.1:1710764-1712946 GCF_001194135.2 Octopus bimaculoides
GTTGTTGCCAGTAACGCTGGACTGGCTGCTGTGCAGGTGGCACGTAAAAAAACACCTTTTTGAGCGTGGCCGTTGCCAGTACCGCCTGACTGGCCCTCGTGCGGGTGACACATAAAAGCACCCACTACACTCTCAGAGTGGTTAGTGTTAGGAAGGGCATCCAGCTGTAGAAACTCTGCCAAATCAGATTGGCGCCTGGTGTAGCCATCTGGTTTCACCAGTCCTCAGTCAAATCGTCCAACCCATGCTAGCATGGAAAGCGGACGTTAAACGATGATGATGAATGTGGCGTGACTGTGTAGTAACAACTTTGCTTCACAACCACATGGTTCCGGGTTCGGTGCCACTGCTTGGCACTTTAGGAAAATGCCTTCTGCTATAGCTCTGGGTTAACCAAACCTTTGTGAGTGGATTTAGTAGAGAGAAACTGAAAGAAGCCCATCCTATATGTATGTATGTGTGCGCATTGTGTGTATCCCCACCACCTGACAACCAGTATTGGTTTGTTTACATCCCCATAACTTAAACGTTTGGCAAAAGAGAGACCAATGGAATAAGTACCAGGCTTAAAAAAAAAACTGGGGTGAATTTGTTCAACTAAACCCTATCCTTCAAGGCAGTGCCCCAGTATGGCAGCAGTCTAATGATTGAGAAAAAAAAAAGAAAGATAAAAGATTAGTATTTATGTATGTGTGTGCACATGCATGTGTATTGTGGTCTTGACATTATGGGATGGTTGTAAATGAGCTTTATTGTCATACAGGCGAGGTTGTTCATTTCCTGTCTTCTATGAAAAATCTACCTGGCCATGGGATGGAGGTGGGGTGAGTGGGGAATAGAACATTGCTTGAGAGACAGGTACAGGTGTCTTGATTGTAGCAAAAAAAAAAAAAAAAAATTCTGCTTAACCTATGTGAATATGGGAAAAAAGAAGGATTTTAGGTAATGATGATAAGCGAGGAACAAATAGTTAAGAGCAAGGGAGAAAAAAAAAATTCTGCTTCAACACGCGAATTCACACAAAGAATCCTGCACACCAGATACAAAAGCAAAGAAAATAAGATGGCGGAGGTAAAGAATATGTACACCACCTGTTTTCGGCATAACAAAAACCCTAAACCCTAAACACTGGGTCTATGTATTCTTTTGCCAAGAAGTTTATATCATAGAACTTGGGGCAGTTTCATAAAAGTTCTAAGTTTGAAAAGTTTTCTGTACATGTGTGTGTGTGTGTGTGTGTGTGTGTGTGTAATCATCATTCAGCTCTTCAACATTTAAACTGGCCAAATCCGGTCAAAATGTTCTACCTGTTCTATCTTCAACTAAACCAGTCGCATCTGGCCCTTCTCACCTCTTCCCAGCAATGCCATTCTAAAAGCAAACAACCACATCATCGTCTAAGGATATTTTCGTTTTGATCTTTTACTCAGGAGGAAAGGTAGCATCCATCACCCTTTACAAGGCCATCGAGACTGGAAGGAAGGAAGGAAGGAAGGAAGGAAGGAAGGAGGAATATATCCTCAAACCAAAAATCTGGCCTGACTGTTTACAACAGACTAGACCCCTCCACTAAACGCCCTTAAAGTGCCAGGCAGTTGTGCTAAACTGGGCCATAGATTTTGATTACGTTTGTAAGCTGTTGTAGGATTTAAACTCAATGCAGAAAGGAGGAACAAATAACCACAAGGCATTAGAGTGGATGGAACTTGTGGAAGAGGAAGACATAGGATGAAGTACTGATGACTGAACTCAAGACACTGAGCCTTAATGGAGAAGATAAAAGGGCCGAGATATCTGGCGCACTGCTGTCCTCATGAAGGCTCATTCGCTACAGCAGAATTCATAACGGTGCTGGTGCCACGTTTAAAAGGACCCAGTACACTCTATGGAGTGGTTGGCGTTAGGAAGGGCATCCAGCTGTAGAGACCATGCCAGAACAGACATCTGCAGCCCCTGGCTTTACCAGCTCCAGTCAAACTGTCCAACCCATGCCAGCATGGAAAACGGACGTTAAACACCATGATCGTTGTTTTCGCAGTTTTCCTAAACATGCATGCACGTGCATATTCTCTTCAGATTTCTGGGGTTCGGGTGGGTGGGGACAAAAGCAAAGAGCATGGGATGGTGCAGTGGTTGCAATCAGCTAGATAGAAAGGCGGCTCTGACTGTGCACCCAGCCCCC
>NC_069008.1:1713037-1714265 GCF_001194135.2 Octopus bimaculoides
ACCTGAAGAATGGGCACGTAAGTTAAGTTGCCTGTGTGTCTAGGAAACTCAGAGTAAAGAGACAGTGGAAGTCATTGACTCGTAAACTATAAAAATACTCTGGCGTTTGTATATATAAACATTGTATATATATCTACATACATATGTATGTATGTATGGGCAAATGCGGAGCAGAAGAATATGGAGGTCAGAGAGAGAGAGAGAGAGAGAGAGAGAGAGAGAGAGAGAGAGAGAGAGATCACACCTCACTGTGTGCTGCTGTGCAGAGATCTATTTCTTTTTCTTCCTGCGAAGATAATTGAAAGTTATGATGATGACGATGATGACGATAGTGGTGGTGGTTATGGCCGACAATTATATGCTTAGCTGCATAAGTGCATGCATACACATACAGGTGTGTGTGTGCACGTGTGTACTAGCATACCCACATAAGCAGGTAAATACTTAAAGACGTAGAATATATATATATATAAATAATATATATATATCAATATATAACACGAATACGTACACTGATAGAGTTTTGGGGGAGTTACGTAAAACACGCACACTCACACACAGCTAAGTCGTTACAATGATAAGAATGATAAAACTGGCAGAGTTTCAAAAAACACATACATACAGACAATAGCATTTGCAGACATCATATGGGTGTATCACACACACACACACAGAACAGTATCTCAGATGTACATATATACAGATAACAACTCTTGCAGACAAACACACACACACACACACACACATAAAATACACAGATACTAACTCGTATAAAACAACTACAGACGTTAGTGTTACAAATAAGACTATCTCTCTCCCTGTCTCTCGCACACAGAGAGCTATTATAGTCGAATTCATTGGTCTGTGCCCATACTGGGCACCGCTTTTCAAGGGGTTTATTTAATTATGTTGATCTCAGTTTGACGTCTCGGTTTCACCTCGTAAACATTCTACAAGTGTCCCAAGTTTCAAAGTGTTTCGTTAAGAAAATACTGGTTCCCCCGTTTTGAACAATACTAGTGTGATGGGAGATAACTCTGCCACACCTAAATACTTGTTCAATGTCCTGGAGGCGGGTGGTTTTCCTCACACACACACACACACGCGCAGAGTTTCAAGTATTGGATCATGGCCATGCTGGGGCACCTCATCGACCTCGGTTTGTTATTTATTTTAAAGCCGGGTACTTAAACGTTTACTTAAATGAAAGAAAATTACCGGAGAACTT
>NC_069008.1:1715002-1715935 GCF_001194135.2 Octopus bimaculoides
AGAGAGAGAGAGGCAGAAACAACATCAGTATAAAACCCCCGTTGCTAAATCCATTTACTGGCAGGGACTGTGGGGATAATGATAACGGTGATGACAGTTACAACGTAACTGTCACCATGACATGAATATAGTCTAAGGCCTGATGGACACAACGGTGGGATCTTGTTCAAAACGGGGGCACCAGTATTTTCTTAACGAAACGCTTTGAAACTTGGGACACTGGTAGAATGTGTCATATAAAACATCTTTTTCTCTTAGTCTTCTTAACAAAAAAAACGCACATCGCAAGTTATTCCATGTTAAAGTTGTCGTATTTCTGTAAATTCAACCAATGACTGACGTCCATTCAGTCGAATAACAGTAAATGCTGACTACGTAAACAAACGATTCTGGCGGTGATAAAATTATTATTTCCTTGTCAAAAAATCGCTGAAGCATATTGGCAGTAGCTAATAAACCTTTCTAGGATCTATTTTAAAACGGGGGCACCAGAAAGAAAAAAGGCAGTAGTGATGATGATGATGGTGGTGGTGGTGGTGGTGGTGCTGGTAACGATTATGTTGACGGCTATGCTATGTCTGTTGTTGTTTCGCCTCCACGTCAGTCCCTGAGCGAGAAGACCTTCTGAGATCAAAGGTTGAATAAAAACTTGAGGAACAATTCTAGGGAGTTTGGTTACTATTTCTAGCAGGTTGAGCCAGCTACCGCATAGAGACTTCTTCATTGGATGACAACGATGATGATGATGGTGGTGGTGGTAAGGATCACGATTTTGATTACATGATTACAACGGTTATGATTATGATGATGATGATGATGATGATGAAGGTAATAATAATAATAATGGAAAAACAACACAAAAATTCTCATTTTGTAGGATTTTGGCAAAGATGGAATGTGAAGAATGGGATGAGGGGGGGGGTAGTTGAGGGG
>NC_069008.1:1716597-1720356 GCF_001194135.2 Octopus bimaculoides
AGGGAGGGAGGAGAAAAAAGCAGGCAGAAAGAAAGGGCGTTGGTTGTTTAATGACATGGTATATAGGAAACATGAGGGAGGGGGAGGTAAAGAGGGAATAGGAGGAGGTACTGGTGGAAGAAGAGAGGGAGGTCGTGGAGCGTATGGGAGGTTTGCGAGAGGGAGGGGGAGTAAATGAATCACTGCTTGTTGAAGTTGGTGGTGGTAATAGTAGGAGTGGTGGTGGTGGGTGAGAGTAGTGGTGTCAGTGGTGAAACGATGGGGAGGAGGGGGGTGACGACTACGATAGACAATGTATCAGTGTGTGTGTCCGCGTGCGCGCGTATGTGTGTGCGTGAGTAGGATGGTGTGGTAGGAGGTGGAATGCGTGTGTGTATATGTTTAAGTATGTTATGCGTGAATGTGTGTGTATATGTTTGCGTATGTTATGCGTGAATGTGTGTGTGTGTGTGTGTGTGTATCAATGACTGGTGGTAATAAAGTGTGTGTGAGTGTGTGTGTGAATAACAAAGGAGGAAGAGAGAGAGAGGAGGAGGAGGGAGAAAACAAGGAGAAAGGAGCGCGCATGTGTACGCGCGCGAGCGAGGCGGCGGGAAAGTAGCGTGGGTGCTGGAATGTCTTAGGGCAGCAGCAGTGGTGGTGGTGGTGGTGGTGGTGCGAAGGGTTAGAGAGTTGTTGCTGTATAAACAGAGAAGGAAAAGGAGAAAGATGTAAAACAACGAGAGAGAGAGAGGGGGAATTCCTAAGTGGAGAGGGGGGAAGAGCAGAAAGGGAGAGGTGAGAGGTACAGTGGTAGAAAGAGGAAGGGGGGGTATTAGGAGAAAGACTTGTAATCTAGCTGGGATCAGTGAAAAAGGGATAGATGGAAGAGAGGGTGATGTTGTGTGTGTGAGGGGGAAACGGCTTTAATGTTCACACGCCTCCTCCCACAATACCTCCACCTCCGCCCCTTCCTCGACGAGCTCGCTCTAGTTTTGTTTGTTTTTGTTTTATTTCCGTTTCGTGTTATTTTTTTTTAACCCCTCTTATTCTACAATCTTGTTCCTTAAAAAAATCAGCAGCAGTTAACACCAACAACATCTACCGATGTTATTTATAAGGATTAGCGGGCCTGAGCCTATCCAGGTGGGAAAACCTGGTAGAAATAGCTGCCAAATCTCCCTCAAATAACACCCTTCTGATTTAATGTATACTCTTACTTGTTTCAGTCATTTGACTGCGGCCATGCTGGAGCACCGCCTTTAGTCGAGTAAATCGACCCCAGGACTTATTCTTTGTAAGCCTGGTACTTATTCTATTGGTGTCTTTTGCCGAACCGCTAAGCTACAGCGACGTAAACACACCACCATCGGTTGTCAAGCGATGTTGGGGGGTCAAACACACACATATATATATACATATATACGACGGGCTTCTTTCAGTTTCCATCTACCAAATCCACTCACAAGGCTTTGGTTGGCCTGAGGCTATTAGAAGAAGACATTTGCCCAAGAAGTGGTTGGAAAGCAAGTTTCTTATCACAGTCATGCCAGCGCCTATTATACCAAACACACAGATGCTCTTTGTATCCCAGGTTTTAGAATAGATATGTCATACCTTTTGCATTCTGTAACAGGTGACTTAAAAGGTTTGGCAAGAGAAAGGGCATCTGGTCCCAAAACATTGCCTCAAGGAGTCCTGCCCAACGGATAGTAGCACACACAGAAAAAGAAAATAGATGTAAAAACTATGAAGCTGATTAACTGTTGCTACCCAAGGACCAAAGTCGTTACACAGTGTAATTAGATGATTAAATATAAATATTCATCATTTCATGTTCACTTTTCAATGTGGGAACAACAAGCAGGTTTAACACTTGGGAAGAATGGTAAAGTCTTATATGTTTTGAGCCTACGCTCTTTGATAGAAGGGGAAAAAATATGTAGGGATTAACGGTTGAACATGACCAGCTGGATGCCCTTCCAATCACCAACCCTCACCTGTTTCCAATTGTGTTAATGTTTCTTCATAAGCCTCACATGCTTCCGTGGAAGACTGGAAACAAATGTTACAACTTTTATGACAATGACTTGTTTGCAACTATAACAACATGTCCAGACAAGGACAAACACACAGGGGCTGTGTGACAAGAAGCTTGTTTTCCAACCACATGGTTCTGGGTTCAGCTCCACTGTATGGCACCTTGGGCAAGTGGATTTGGTAGCAGGAAACTGAAAGAACCCCATCGCATATATATATATACTGTGAGTGTGTGACTGTGTGCGTTTGTGCACAACCGGTGTTGGCGTATTTACGTCCCCGTAAGTTAACGGTTCAAAAAAAAAAAAAATTAAAAAAAAAAGAGCCCGAAAGAATAAGTACCAGGCTTGCCCCAGCATAACCGCAGGCTAATGACTGAAACAAGTAAAAGAGAAAAGATACCTATGCACTGACAACTACAACACTACAGCCATCGGCCTGAAGATGACCATCATCACCATGACGACAACCATCATCACTACCACCGCCGCCGCCGCCATCAATAGAGTATGTAACAAAACAAACTTCATAACAACGCCATACTCCACTACCCCCCCCCCCGCCAGCCATCACCTCCACTTCCACCGTCGTCATGAATAGAGGATGTAGAGAATAACATGCAATCACACAACAAGCACACAAACCAGCAGGACAGACACTAGCAGGAAGAGCCCCTCCTCCCCCACTCCACCTGACCACCACCACGAACAACAACAACAACAACACAAACAGCGACAACATCAATCCGTTTGTTTAACAAAGCAGTTATTTAATATAGTGAAACAGGAAAGAGATAGAGCAGCAACAGTTCTAATAACAAAAACAACAGGGAGTTGTCTTAAGGTCACGCACGCAGACACGCACATACACACACACACTCTCGCCCAAGTCTGCAAAGGTCACTTGGGAGGTGATTGTAATACGTCCCCGACGATGTAAAGATGTGAATAGTCATTGTAGGTAGTGTATGTATGTGTGCGCGCGTGAGAACGTACACACACACACACAGAGAACAAGCTTGCTAAGGATGAGAGAGCCTATCTATCTCTATCCATCCATCCATCTATCTATCTATCTACTTGTCTATCTATCTATCTACTTGTCTATCTATCTATCTACTTGTCTATCTATCTATCTACTTGTCTATCTATCTATCTATCTATCTATCTATCTATTTATCTATCTATCCATCTCTATCTATCACTTGTTAGTGACTGAGCTGTGGTCATGCAAGGGCACCATCTGAATAGTTTAAAACACCTGTACTATTATTTTAAACGTGGTACTTTAAACGTGCAAGGGTTAAAAACACGCATTATACACACACATATATACATACGCAGACACACACATACACATATATACATACATACACACACATGCACGCGTTTTCTGTGAGTGGCTGTGTGGTAAGTAGCTTGCTTACCAACCACATGGTTCTGAGTTCAGTCCCACTGCATAGCACCTTGGGCAAGTGTCTTCTACTATAGCCTTGGGCCGACCAAAGCCTTGCGAGTGGATATGGTAGACAGAAACTTAAAGAAGCCCGTCGTATATATATATATATATATATATGTGTGTGTGTGTGTGTGTGTGTGTATGCTTGTGTGTCTGTGTTTGTCCCCACAACATCACTTGACAACCGATGGTGGTGTGTTTACATCCCTGTAACTTAGCGGTTTGGCAAAAGTCACCAATAGAATAAGTACTAGGCTTACAAAGAATAAGTTCTGGGGTCAA
>NC_069008.1:1720574-1723074 GCF_001194135.2 Octopus bimaculoides
ATATATATATATATATATATATATATATACACACACGATGGGCTTCTTTCAGTTTGTCTATCAAAGCCACTCACAAGACTTTGGTCTTGTGGGTGGATTTTTTCAGATTTTATAGTCCAGGGTTATAGCAGAAGACATTTACCCAAAGCGCCTCACAGAAGGACTGAACCCAAGACCACATGGTTGAGAACCAGGCTTATTACCCACTACACAGCCACGCCTGTGCCTATAGTCTTGCCTTTATCAAAATTATCTCCACCTGTAGAGGATGCTACTCAATTACCAAATGGCATTTATGAATGAGCTCCATATGACAAGGGGAGGTAATCTCACGAGCGAAGAATTCTCCCAAACTGATTTGCTATTAGAGGAAAAAAGACAGGCTTTGTAGCCTGGAGATAAGAGGACAGTCGTGGACAGAGCAAATGCAGGTGGCGTAATAGACTTCTTTGTCAGATCAGAATAATTATGAATGTTAAAACATAAAGCTGCTGCCTGAAGTCAAAATTCAATATTTGTATTTTACTGCCCCTTGAGGGTAAAAGAGAATAAAATGAAAAAAAAACCCCCAAAAAACAGAAAAAAAAACACCGAGTGGCTGTGTGCTAAGAAGCTTGCTTCCCAACCAAATGGTTCCGGGTTCAGTCCCACTGCATGACACCTTAAGCAAGTGTCTTCTGCTATAGCCTTGTAAATAGATTTGGCAAACAGAAACTGAAAGAAGCCTGTCATGTGCATGCATGTATGTATGGATATATATGTATATATATGGGAGAATTTACGGAAAAAAACAACAGCAGACGAGGACAGGTGGTGTAAACAACAAAAGGATGTATTAGTTTAACGCTCGGGAATAGAGAAAGTCTTTAGCGTTTCGAGCTACGCTCTTCAACAGAAAAAATATGGAGAAAACAAGGAGAAAAACTCAGAGAAAAAAAAAAAATTGAATGTTTTGGTCTCCCCCAATACAACTTGACAACTGGTACTGGTGTGTTTACATCCCTGTAAATTAGGCGTAAGAAAAATTTCCTGGGGGTCAATCTGTTTGACTAAAACCCTTCAAGGCAGTGCCCCAGTATGGCCACAGTGAAACGACTGAAACAAGTAAAAGAGAGTATAGTCAACAAGAAAGACCTTTGTACAGGGTTGGCCAAAAGTCACCCAACAATAAATTAAAATACCATAAATACTATCTGTAATTCTCTTTTGACCCCAATGGAAAAATGGTGTCGCTCAAGAAGGAGTTCAGTTTGAAGTTTTCATGATGTTTTTATTAAATTCATTCAGTTGTTAAACATAAATAAATCTTGGAGTTAAATGGGTTTGATTTACTGTCAGGTGACTTTTGGCCAGCCCTGTATGGCAGCTTGACTTGCTAGAAATAGCAGCCAAGCCTTCTCAAATCACAACCAGTTGTCTCATGTAAGTATAAACGAATAAGCAAGATTTCTACATGGTAGCTCAAATCACACAGGATAATAATACAGCATTTGAGTTCCGTTCACATAGAAAAAAACTATGGGATGGCCATGGTTGGAATACCTTTGTTAATAAACCTGCAGGATGAGGACTAAGTTGGTGTTACACAACTACAACAATAATTCATTCAATCAGCCCTGGAAGAGTAAGAGTGAAAATGAAGTGTGGCAGGATTTGATCCCAGGAAAGCAGGAGCAACATGACCACATGCAGTAAAGCGTTGCCATAATACCCTTCTCCTACACTCTGCACACCCGCTCCACCCACAAACAATGACCTAATCTGCTTAATCTGCACTAATCCCCTGCATCCTTTTGTCCCGGATGAAGTTGCAAGCATCAGACGCAGAGTAGTGGCAAGGAGCAGGAGGAGGGGTGGGGTGGGGAAAAAAATGTTTAAAAAAAAAATACAATTAGTAAAGGGGATGAGTGGTGCAGGAGGGAAGTAGGAAAGGATTACGGAGTTAATCTGAGGATGGTTTGGATGGAAGAGGGGGTTGCAGGGAAGAGAGAGGGAGAGAGTGAGAGAGAGAGAGAGAGTGAGAGAGAGAGAAAGAGAGAGTGAGAGAGAGAGAGAGAGAGAAAGAGAGAGAGACAGATGGTAGTGGTTGATTTGATAATGAATTCAATATGCAGCTTGATTCTCCAGGTGCAAATACATGCGTGTGTGTATATGTGCATGCACACACACACGGAGAATTTTAGCTGAATGAAACAAACCCCGTTACTTGTAAAGCCTTTTACTTATTCTATTGGTCTCTTTTGCTGAACCACTAAGTTACAGGGATGTAAAGACTTTCTCTATTCCCGAACGTTATACTAATACATCTATTTGTTGTTTACACCTCCTGTTGATTTTTCATGAATTCTCATATATATATATATATATATATATATATATAGGCACAGGTGTGGTAAGAAGCTTGCTTCCCAACCACATGGTTCCAAGTTCAGTCCCACTCTTTGGCACTTTAGGTTGCCCAAAGCCTTGTGAGTGGATTGGGCAGAGGGAAACTGAAAGA
>NC_069008.1:1728074-1741631 GCF_001194135.2 Octopus bimaculoides
GTGATTTGAGGGAGATTTTGCTGCTATTTCTACCAGGTCTAGCCACCACATCCATATCTACTTTGTTGACTTATAATGCTGATGGTTAATTGGCTGCTTAAAGTAGCCCCAGATGACCCTTCAAACTAACAGACTGGCCAGACAGTTTATTTCAACAGAAATACAGTAACAATAGGGTTACCCATTTAGCCCTCGAATTATTTTATCCAATCAATGTAATACCTATTTTATTTGTATTGTTTTGAATTGGCACTGGTATTCTGTCCGTTATGACGACAAGGGTTCCAGTTGATCTGATCAACGGAACACCCTGCTTGTGATGAGGTATTTATTTTTAGAATGACATTATAGGGTAGGTGTGAGAGGCTGAATATGGTCAGCCCCAACATAAAACCAGCAGAATATTTCGGCTGGATATGGCCAGTTTAAATGCTAAAGGGTTAAAAATAGGGACCATCTTATTCAGTGATGGAGCTTCTATGCAGCCAACAGTCAAATCCCCAACTCATTAAATTCCTTACTGTCTTTAAGTCTTGATACCAACCCATTTCAGACGGCCCCAAGTTCTATGATGGAAACTTGCTCTTTTAAAGAGATGTGGATGAAGCGCCTCACTGAGATGACAAGGGACTGGCACTGGAGGCCATTTACTGTAATTAAGGTAGGGAGTTCACAGAGGGAATGCCTTTGGTTAGGTGTCTGCCTGATGAAAGTATATCTGGGTGTGGGTGGTGGATAAAGAGAAGGAGTGTGTGTGTGAGAGAGAGAGAGAGAGAGGGGGGGACTAACCGACAATTACAATAACAGTCTAGTATTTTTATAATGACAACAACCAACAACTGGCCAAATGATTCTAGGTTCAATTCCACACCACAGCACCTTGGCCAAGTGTCTTCTACTATCGCCCTGGGTCGGCCAAACCTATGTAAGTAGACAGTGTGAGGATGAGGTGAAATGGAAGGAAAGGGTCAGTGGCGTCAATGGCTGAAGGGCCCTACTGGAAGAGGAAGAGTGAGTGAGGTCAAGTGGGTGGAAGTAGGACCAGCATGGGCCTCTTTAGCCCCAGGCAGCGGCCATGGATGGACGCATGTAGATGTGTGAGCTAGAAAGGGAATTAGCCATAGGTTCCAGTGATAGGTCAGACGGGTTTGGGCACATATCGGATTTAACCCAGTTGGACAGTCAACACTGAGAGGTAGGTGAATTGTACTTTGTTCCTCATATTACAGACAGGAACTGAAAGAAACCGGTCATATATACATATATATTATATATATATATATATATATATATATATATATATACTTATACAGATATAGGGTAAAAATTACTAATTAATTGATAATTAGTAATTTTAGCATGTAGTTCGGTGTTTTAAAAGCCATTATCGGAAAATGTATAAACACAATTTAAAATTTAGGCTTCAGCAAGCATTGCTTCACTACACACCGAAAACTAGAAACAGCAGCCAAAAACTACTACTATTCCTCCACTAAAATACAACCCCCCCCACCCAAAAAAACAAAACAATAATACTTGCAAACTACAAAAGTAAAAAAGGAAAAAATAACGAATCCACCTGACCTTGATTAATTGTGGACGCGCGTTTATATATATATATATATATATATATATATATATGGCACATAAAATACACCACTTCGAGCGTGGTCGTTGCCAGTACTGCCTGATTGGCCTTTGTGCGGGTGACATGTAAAAGCACCCACTACACTCTCTGAGTGGTTGGCGTTAGGAAAGGCATCCAGCTGTAGAAACTCTGCCAAATCAGATTGGAGCCTGGTGTAGCCAAATCGTCCAACCCATGCTAACATGGAAAGCGGACGTTAAACGATGATGATGATGATGATATATATATATATATGTGTGTGTGTGTCCCCTCCGCTTAACATCAGGCAATGGCTGTAAATGAGTATTACTGTCATACAAATGTATTTTCACTGAAGATTGGAAACAAGTAACATGCCTGGGCCATGAACAAATGGAAACAGGTGAGGGTTGGTGAGAGGGAGAGCATCCAGCTCTGGCCGTAGCAAAACCTGCCTCAACGAATTCTATCTAATTCATGCAAGCATGGAAAAAGGGGACATTAAAAACGCTGGTGCTTTTACATTTTACTTGTTTCTACCACTCATCTGTGGCCAAATAGAGCCTCGTACTTAGTTTCGTTTTAAGCCTGGTACTAATTTGTTTGGTCTCTTTGACCAAGCTGTTAACTTACTGGATGTAAATAAACCAACACCTGTTGTCACACAGTGGTGGGGGAACAAGACAAACACCAAGATACACACACAGCTATATACATATATGATGGGCTCCTTTTAGTTTCCATTGACCAGATCCACTCACAATGCTTTGGTCAGGCTAGGGTCTCTCACCAAAGGTGCTACCATGGAGCTGAACCCCAAACCATGAGGTTGGGAAACAAGCATCTTACCACACAACCACACCTATATGGCAAGAGTGTTCCAAATATATTTATTTGTTTCAGTCATTTGACTGTGGCCATGCTGGGGCACCACCTTCAATTTTTAATCAAATGGATCAACCCTAGTACTTATTTTTAAAGCCCAGCACTTATTCAATCAGTCTCTTATGTCTAACCGCTAAGTTAGAAGAACATAAACACACCAAAAACTGGTTGTTGAGCAGTGGTGGTGGGGACAAAGACACACAAATACAAATATATATTTGACAGGCTTCTTTCAGTTTCTGTCTACCAAATCTTCTCATAAGGCTGGTTTAGATACTAAAGAGTTAAAGCTTTAAAGAGTAAAGACCCCCTACAGTCATGAATGACCATGGAGTTGTAACTAGAAAGTTCCCCTCCAAGGCACAAGTCTGGGCAAGATTGCTTGTGGAAAAACCAACAGTTTCCCCTCACCGGTCCATTACTGTTATCCAAGGGAAAGGCAAAGGCCGTGTACTGGAGCAACGTGAAATAAAGTGTCTTGCTCAAGAACACAACACACTGCCTGGTCCAGGAATCAAACTTACAACCTCATAATTGTAAGCCCAGTGCTGTAACCACTAAGCATGCACCCTCACACATATATGACCATGGGATTGTACCTAGAAAGTTCCCCTCCCAGGCACAAGTCCAGGTAAGGTTGTTTATGGAAAACCAGCAAGTGTCCATGCATACCAGCCTTCCCTCTCCATGCTAATGGTGTTATCCAAGGGAAAGGCCAAAGTTGATACAGCTTGGCACCAGGGACGTCACAACTCATTCCTACAGCTGAGTGAACTGGAGCAACATGAAATAAAGAGTCTTGCTCAAGAACACAACACACAGCCTGGCCCGGCAATTGAACTCACAATTTGATGATTGTGAGCCCAACGCTCTAACCGCTGAGCCATGCACGTTCACGAATTACCACAATGCATTCAAAGTACTGTACAGCAGGACCAAAAAATTCATAGCTGCGAGTTGAACTTAATGCATTCATACACACACACACACACACACACATGCATGCACATTACATATGCACACAATTATATATATGTGTGTATATACCTACTCACATACCTATACATGCATACACACATATGGTGTGCATCATTATCAAATATCTGTTTTCCAGGCTGGCACACACACACACACACACACACACACACACACACAAATATATAACATGCATAAGATTTCAACAGTTATTTTTTTGACAAGAGTCAAACAAGATGGCTACCGCGATATAAATAGTAAATGGGACACTACAAAACACAGCAGAAAAATGGTGCATAACAGTTAAGCTCTACTTCTTCCAAAACTTAGCAGGACCCTTGTCAAATACTTTTATTAACAAGCCTCAACAGGAGCACACACACACTCTTTCACACCCATCCACATATCTTTTATCTTTTACTTGTTTCTGTTATTAGACTGCAGCCATGCTGGAGCGCTGTGCTGAAGAATTAAGCAACGCTACTACTTACTTTTTGCTAAGCCTGGTACTTTTTCTATTGGTCTCTTTTGCTGAACCACTAAGTTACTAGGATATAAACACAACACCAGTGGTGGCGGGGGACAATCAGACAGAAAGACACACACTATATTTATTCTTTTATTTGTTTTAGTCATTTGACTGTGGCCATGCTGAAGCACTGCCTTTAATCGAACAAATCAACCCCAGGACTTATTCTATCGTTCTCTTTTGCTGAACTGGTAAGTTACGGGGGACACAAACACACCAGCATTGATTGTCAAGCGCTGCTGGGGGGACAAACACAGACATACACACATTATATATATAAATATATATATATATATATATATATATATATATATATACACACGCAACGGGCTTCTTTGAGCTTTTGCCTACTAAATCCACTCACAAGGTCAGCCTGAGTCTATAGTAGAAAATACTTGCTCAAGATGCCACGCAGTGGGACTGAACCTGGAACCATGTGGCTGGTAAGCAAGCTACTTACCGCACAGCCACTCCTGCGCCTACATACACACAATGTGCTTCTTTCAGTTTCCGTCTACCAAATCGACTATGAAGTCTTTGGACAGATACTTGCCCAAGGTGCTACGCAGTGGGACTGAACTAGGAACCATCTAAATCTTTGGTCAGATACTTGCCCAAGGTGCTACGCAGTGGGACTGAACCAGGAACCATCCGGTTGGGAAGCAAGTTTTTTACCACACAGCCACGCCTGCGCCTATATATTACATATGACACATGTGTGTCAGCACATACAAACGCGCGCGCATGCAGAAACAGAAAGTAGCCACATGATGCACTATAGTAGAGTTGTATGTAAGGAAGAAACTAATGTACACGCCAACACACAGTTGTTTAGGGTAGTGTTTAGGGTATGATGGCCTCCACCTGATGTACACAGGATTGAAGGAAGAGGGGGTGAGTATATAAAGCAGTGAGGTGGAGTTGAGAGTAGTGGAGAGGTAGAGAAAGAAAGAGAAGAGGAGTGATGGAAGGGGGAGAAAAGACAGAGAGGGAGAGAGAGCGAGAGGGGGAGGCAGATATATAGAAAGTAGAGTGGGAGGTAGATGGAAGGCTGTGGGAAGAGAGAGAGTTAGAAGGAAGGGGTGAGTGTTTGGAAAGAGGTGAGGGAGGAGATGACGAGAGAGAGAGAGAGAGAGAGAGAGATTACTGAGGGTCCGTGTGGACACGGCAGGGAGCGGTGACGTGAGGGAGGGGCAGGATATGCATTATAAGAAAGTGTGGGCGACAGCGGAGGTCAGGGGGGCCAGGGGATAAAGCTGTTTGTCAGAGACAGACTAAGTAGGTCATCCGTAGATGGGGAAGTGTGTTTAAGAAGGGAGGGGGATTGTACTTTTAGAGAAGATAGAAAGAGAGAGCGAGAAGGAAAGAGAGTGCGGGAGAAAAGGGTCGGACAGCGTGAAGGAATAAGTGATGGTAGTAGTAGTAACAGTCGTTATCTGTAGAAGTAGTAGCAAAAAAAATAAAATAAGAGAATTCTACAGCAAAAGTCCGACAGACGACACGGAAAGAGAGGGTAAGAGAGAGAGAGAGAGAGAGAGGGTGAAAGGAAAAGAGATGGAGAGGGGGAAAAGTGAGAGGAGAGCGGAAAGAGAGAGGTGCAAGAGTCATCGCGCGCGTGTGTGAATGTGAGTGCGTGCGCGCGCATAACATGCTTGAGTGTGCGTCCTTGTGTGTATGTATGAGTGCGCGCGCGCCTGTGTGTGAGAGAGAGAGAGAGGGAGAGAGAGAGAGAAAGAGAAAGAGAGAGAGAGAGAGAGAGAGAGAGAGAGGCAGGTAGCGAACAGAACTGTTGCTGAAGTGTGCAGCAGGTCGAGAACGGATGAGTAAACAACTGGAGTGGAGTGGTGTTGACAATGGAAGGTGGAGTGAAGTAAAGTTGATTACAGCATCAACCTTCATCGACTCAAACAAGCGAGCCTTCTCTATGAGAGGCGCACCAAATGTTAGAAATAGCAGCTAAAAATCATTCTCAAACCACATCTACTGTTTCGGAAGTGGATCAGCGCGTATATATATATCTATGCGCGTGTCTATGTGTTTGGCTTGACAACCGGTGCTGGTTTGTTTACGTCTCCGTAAGTTAGCGGTTCGGCAAAAGTGAGCGATAGAATAAGTTCCAGGCTTAAAAAGAAAAAGCAAATAAACCGAAAAAACAAACAAACAAAAACAAAGCAAAAAAGTACTAGGGTCCATTCATTCGTCTAAAAGCCCTTCAAGGCGATGACCGCAGTCAATGACAGAGAAACAAAAAAAAAAAAGATACACGATGGGCTTCTTTCTATTTACGTCCACCAAATTCCATTTACAAAGATTTGGTCAGCTCAGGCCTATAGCAAAAGACATTCGCCCAATGTCCCACCACCACACAGTGGGACTGAACAAGGAACTATGAGGTTGGAAAAGTAAACTCATCCCACACTCACACCTGCACAGGTGTTGTAATTTTATAATATTTTTTTAAAAAATCAACTGCGAAGTTGTTCGGAAGGATATCCGTTAATAGGCTACGAAAACAAAGATTTCGATCAGAACTTCTGGCCACGAAATTTTCAGTTGCTATGATGGCTCTATTGAGTTACCAAGTTTATCGGCTTTGTATGTATGTGAGTGACTTAGCAGTTCTACACACTCGCGTACTAAAAACCCTTTAGCATTTAAACGGCCCAAATATTCTACCAGTTTTAAGCACAAAACCAATCAGACCCTGCCCATCACACCGATCCTACCACGTAATTCTACAAAATAAACAACTATATTCATCAAAATATTGGAGCTATGAAATAATGTATGGTTACTTCAAAACAATGTGAATAAATAAATAGGCATTATTTTTGATAGAGTCATCTGAATGCTAAAGAGTTAAAGGAATTTTCGGGTGGTGAAAGTAGGTGTGAGTGTGACAAAGTTGGACCTTTGAATCGCAGGTAAAATATATCCGATAGACTTCCTTCCACTCAATTTTCGCATACCCAACTTCACCTCTCAAAGACATGGACTACAGTATAAGTAGACAAAATAAAAAAAAAAAAAAATTAAAATAAAAAAATAAAAGCCACGCAGAGAGACTTTTAGGATCGAACACTGGATTTCGTGATTGAGAAGCGAACGTCTTAACCGAATCGGCCATACAGCGTCTTTGGAAAGTAACCGGTATAAATAGCAGCCAAACCTAGAACCAACTTCATACCGAACTCTGTCTGATACGCAACGAGACCACTACATGGAATCGATGACTGGTAGAAATAGCAGCCAAATCTTCCTCAAATTTACTCTATTGTCCTAAAAATAGAGAGAAAAAGAAAAAGACAAAGCGAATGCAGAAGCAGAGGATGGTCATAGCTGGAACGCCGTTGTTTGCCAAAGAACTTGAAAGAGTTTTATCTGAAGTTAAAACAGCAGTAAAACAAAAATGACGGAGCGTCTATGTGGCCGGTCAGTCTGTTAAAAATAGCAGCCAAATTTCCTTCAAACCATACACTTACCGTTTTATACATGAATTAATACGTATGAGCCAAGGAAGAAGACCACCTTAAGAATGTTAGAAATAATAGCCAAACCTTCTTCAAATCATACAATTTTTTCTATGTGTGTGTGTGTGTTTGTACACAAAGTCAAACATTAGGACATCAGAATATATATAAAAAGAAAAAACAAAACTGTTGTATTTGCTCCGAGTTTTTTTTATGTTTCAAGTTCAAATCCCGCCGGGGTTAGCTTTGCCTTACATCCTTTCGGGGCCCTCAATATCGTTGGCCTTGTGCCTAAATCAAAAACCATATATACGTGAACCAGATTAAGCAGCTTTTCTGTGGTTTACTCGATCAGTTAGAAAGAGTAGCTAAATCTACCTCAAATCACACCCGACCGGTTTTAAAATGGAAGGTCACATCGTGTAATGTATCCCACGCCTGGAAAAAATTTTAAATTGAAATTTAAAAAAAGTAGGGATGCTCACGGTTGGAACAGCTTTGATCACAGTTGTATCGGGGCTGACCTGGGCTAAACAACAACTCGAGTCGTTATGGTCGTCAATAGCAACGATCATTGCCGTTGCAGTCGTCAATAGCAACGTCATAACTTCAACACGAGCCTACCAGTAAGCGGTCGTCCGGCATGCTCGAAATAACAGCCAAATACATTCAAATTTCGCTGTCATTGTGTTAAAGTAATGCAGGACACAGAATAATACGGCCTAAGATTCACTATGTTTCAGGGGATGGGGTAGTCATGGTCGGACACTGCTGATTGTAGGTCTACTCGACCAGAGCTGTCCCTGGGGTCTAAAGAGCAAAGAGAAAGGAAAGACATATTAAATAATGTAAACGTAGACACATGAAGGCCTAGATACATTGTCTGAATAAAAGATGAGATGGTCACGGCTGGAACATCTTTCACTACATAACTAGTCCAAGACTACAGGACTGTGCTTGGGGTTAAACGAGGAAGGATACATTAGATAATGTAGTTATAGAAAAGCCATACCTGAATATCAAACGGGATGGTCACGGCTGAAGTGCCTTTGATTTGTGTGCTGGGTAATAACTGACTTCGGACAAAACATAAAGGGCACAATTAATAAAATAGTCCTAGATATATTGTCACAGTTTTAAATTTGATCACTGGTTTGTTAGACCTGGACTGACTCGGGGTTAAACAACAACAACAACGAAGGAAAGACACATGAGATAATGTAGTCCCAGATAAATTGTGCCTGAATAAAAGAAAGTTAGAGTTGCCAAACACTTCATCCTCCTAAATCTAGACTAACAAAAAACAACAACAAAAACAGACGCATTAGATAATCTTTTCTATTATAGGCACAACGCCTGAAATTTCTTATTTAAAAAAACAATTTTTTTTGGGGGGGGGGGTACTGGTCGATTACATCGACCCTAGTATTTCACTGGTACTTAATTCATCGTCCCCGAAATGATTAAAGGCAAAGTCGACCACGACGGAATTTGAACTCAGAACGGAACAACAGGCGCAACACGGCTAAGCATTTCGCCCGGCGTGCTAACGTTTCTGCCAGCCCGCCGCCTTCAGACGCATTAGATAATCTAACCCTAAATACACTATTTTAAAATAAAAGACGGGATGGTCACAGATGGAACGCCTCTGATTATAGCTCTAGTGGATCAACGCTGATTTGGAGTTAACAAGAAAGGACATTGTATAAAGTAGGAAAGTAGAGCTAGATACACGGTTGCCTGAATAAAAAGCTAAAATGGCCACAGACGATACTGGTCTGACATGACGGGAGGGGTTTAAATAGCATCACCAAGAGGAAAATACACATTAGATGATGTACTCCCAGGTGCATTATGTCAATAACAGAATAACTGTTCTTGGATGGACATTTTTGATCACAAGTCTGTTAAAGCAGGACTGTTTAACACAAGCAGTGGGGTGGGAAACCCATTAGATAATGTAATCCAAGCTACACTATCGTTTAATTTTCAAGTTTCAGACATTGAATTGCTGTCATGCTGGGAAACCGTCTTTCAGGACCGAGTCAAACAGATCAACCCCCACCACTCCACAGAACTTATTCTATAGGGCTCTTCCGCCGGAACGCTACGTTGCGGGGGCGTAAAGTAAATCAACACCGGAGAAAGACATAAAGACGTACATGGCATACACGCATGCATACGCAGGCTTCTTTCAGTTTCCGTTTACCAAATCCACTCACAAGGATTTAGCCGGCGAGGAGCTATAACAGAAGACAAACTGGCCATTGTTGTCACGCAGTGGGACTGAACTCCAAACCATGTGGTTGGGAAGCAAGCTTCGTACCACGGAACTACTACGGCACCTATCTTTACCGTTTCACTTGTTACAGTTATAAGACAGCGGTCATGCTGGGGCACCGCCTTCAAGAGATTTCGGTGGAATGAACAACCCAGTACTTATTTTTGTTCAGCCCGGTACTTATTCTATCGGTTTCGTTTGCCGAACCGCTAACACACCAGCATCGGTTGTCAAGCGGTGGTAGGGGACAATCACACACACGACGGGCTTCTTTCAGTTTCCCTCTACCAGATCCAATTACAAGGTTTTGTCAGCGAAGAGCTTATAGTAGGAGTCACTTGCCCGAGGTGCCATGCAGTGGGCCTGAACCCAGAACCATGTGGTTGGAAAGCGAACTTCTTATCACATAGCTACGCCTATGTAAAAAGAAAAAAATGATTTAGAACCATTTCGTTCATAGACTTGTAGGATGATGATTAACCTTCCATATAATATTAAGGATTTCGAGCAAAAAAGCACAAGAATAAACCAGGTAGGAGGTAAAGGGGGCAAAAATAACCGTTGAAATCATCCTCAGTATATAACTGGTATGCGACTTTATCGCCCCCCCCCTGGTGGAGCAATTCAAGTCAGAACCTTAAAGGGAGGTAACTGAATAACACGAAATTAGCATACCTACAGTGAAGCACACTTATACAAGTGTTTCTCCACTTTGAGAAAAATGGATATTTTCTTTTTTTTAAACGAGATTTTCTAGAAATTACCTTTCAGACGACTGTAGACCAGTGGTTCTAAACCGGGGTCCATATAAGATTTTTAGGAGTCCACACAAATAAAATAGTTCAAGAGCTATATTTTATGGGTTCATGAAAAAAAGCTTTGTTCAAGATATATTTATTACAAGAGACAACTAGTTTTACATAGTTCAGCCGGCATAAGTGAATGTGTGATAAACAAAATAGGAATTATTTAAGGAATTATCTATAAAACTAGTTTTTAAACCTCGAATAGCTATAGGGGTCAACCAGAATAAAACAGTAACCAAGGGGGTACATAAGGGAAAAAATGGTTGAGAATTACTGGTGTACATGGCAATTATATCGGAATTTAAGATATTAAAAAAAACCCAAAAAACAAAGAGGGGCTGGGCGCTCACACATCACAATTTCAAGTTTCATTGTGTGTGTGTGTGTGTGTGTGAATATATATATATAGCCTTTATATATTTAATTCTTTATATTGAACACTCAATATTTCATATATTCAATAAGACATTCAATACTTCATTTCATTGTACCATCCATTTTTATATTATATATCATATATTCCATATTCTATATCCCACATTAATTTTACAAGAGTATAAATAAAACATAAAAAACAGAGTTGGAACTCTTTTAAATAAAATAATATATATATATATATAAATTTAGTGAATGGAGTAAAACGCATATGTTAACTGCATAGTATGCAGTTAACATATGCGTTTTACTCCATTCCTTAAATTTATATATACTCAAATACCCAAAATATCAAGGAGTTTCTACCTCATAAACATGAGTTACACCAGTTATTTTGTGATCTTTGCTACCCTGGTATCTATTAACCAATTTATTTTGTCCGAGTTATTTATTAATAAGGAGAAAATAAATACGTATAATGTATATATATATATATATATATATAATACAAAGAATATATATACATGTATACACACATATATGTACATACTTACATCTACATGTGTATATACATGCATATCAGGGTACAGGACGTTAGAACAATAAACTACAGACAACGGAACGAACACATAGGAAAACGGAAAGCCCCTTGGAATATCCCTTCATCAGCTGTCTCTATTCTATCTAGAAGTTTCGAAGATAGTTAAGTATATGTCCGGTCATAGAGTGACCAAGGGCTTAGCCTCATGGACATATGCTTAACTGCATAGAAATACATTATTGCTCTATGGTTTAGAATGTGCTTCTTTTCCGGATATATGATACACTGACAATATATATACTCTGTTACTTGTTCCAGCCATTTTACTGCGGCCATACTGGAGCACCTGTGTGCGAGCGGAGCAATTTCTTTTGGGAGCATTTGCACATTAAATTAATAGTTTAATAGTAATCTATGCTATCTGAAAGGTATTTATAGGAAATTTCATTACAAAATATCCATTTTTCTGAAAGTTATGAGGAAACAAACTTAGGAGGGATACACTTGTGTAGGGACACCGGATGTTTCTGTTTTCATTTCCTTTTTGTTATTCAGTGTATACAGATCGTGTAACTGGTATTTTTAGTCTATTGGTCCCTTCTCTCTCGTCTCTCAGCGGCCCCTCGGTAGAATGAATGAACGACAAAATTCCGATTTCGTGTGGAATTAGAATGTGAAGGGAGTTAACTGTGTATGTATATATATATATATGTATGGGCGTAAGAGAAAGAGGGGGAGAGAGAAGGCGAAAGTGAGTAGGGGGAAGGGAGAGAGACGAGGGAAAGAGACAGAGTAAGAAGGAGGTGGAACAGGGAAGGAAAGAGAGAGGGAGAGAGAGAGAGAGAAAAAGAGAGTGTTGCAGACTGAAAATCGATGAGTGAAGGCTGATATGGAGTGAGAGTGGAATGGTTGAGAACGGGGTTGAGGCGGGAACAGAGTGGAGCTAAAAGTGGAAGAGAAAGTAGAGTGAGGTGTCGCAGTGTAAAAATAACTACTAGTTTCCCCACTGCATAAATAAACAAACGTTACTCGTTTGATACCATTATCATCATGTACATCAACAGCAGGGAAGTAGACCCTCCCTCTATGTCAGACATGGGCAACCCTTTTCGAGAAGCGGGCCGCACTGCTAAAAAACGAAAATAGTGTCACGGGCCGCAGTTTGCTCTATGTAGTCTCTCACCCATATCAACCACCAGTGTTAGATATCAGAGGTATGTCGAACAGAGACCAAGTCACAACGGACATAATACAATTTTGGTCGCTAGTCCTGTTAGAAATAGCAGCTAGATCGCTCTCAAATCACACCCTACTGTCTGGTGGTGTATGTGAGCGACCTCTTCTACGATAGTCCAGGCTCGACCAAAGCTTTGTGAGAGTATTCGGTAGACGAAAACTGAAAGGAATCCCGTGGTGTACACACACACATGGAGTATGTGTGTGTGTTTGTTTACCTTCCTATAGTTTAGCAGATCGGCAAAGTGATCAATGGAAAAATAAACAAAAAACAAATACGGGGGAGTCGGGGAGACCCTTTAATAGTACCCCAGCATGAAAAGGGAAAAGATGTACGTATGTACGAGTGATCGAATGACAGAGCTCTGGGTGGGAATAACTGAATCTCCTTCAAATCACAATAATTATTTTATGTTCGTGAGCAACATGACACCTATATCGGGGAGAAAACAAACAAACAGTTCTTGCTGTTTTTAAAAAAACAGAAGACGTGCTGTATTTATATATATGCAGTCTTTTTCCTGTTAACAGTATTTTAAAAGACGAGATGGGTCGCGTCTAGAAAGCGTTTTTATTTTATTTCATTTTTTTCCCTGATATAATTTTATCTTACATACTGCCTAATGTATATCAGATCGGAGTTGACCTGGAGCTAAAAAAATCAACAGGAGCAACAATTAAAGATAAATAGATTTAGAGATGAAATAATGGGTCATTTCTTTTTGTATGCCATTAGCTCTCTTTCTCATATATATATATATATATATATATATATATATATATGTGTGTGTGTGATCTTTTTTATTGGGGCCAACAGAGGGTATATATATTTATATATATATATATATATATA
>NC_069008.1:1742350-1743579 GCF_001194135.2 Octopus bimaculoides
ATACATGTACACACACACACACATATATATAATACATATATTATATATATGCATATACATATATATACACAGATATACATACATACACACATATATATACATATTTGACATATATACATACACACATCTTTATATATGTATACACACACACATGTATATATATGTATACACCTACACACACATATATATACATATTTGACATATATACATACACACATCTTTATATATGTATACACACACACATGTATATATATGTATACACCTACACACACACACACATATATATATATATATATATACATACATACATACATACACATATTATACACACAAGCACACACATATATAGTGTGTGTGTGTGTGTGTGTGTGATCACATCTGTCAGAGGAAAGGTAACGCAAAACTCTTGAGAAACAGTTTTGTGAAGACTTCCGCAGCTTTAATAAAAGCATATTTACTCTACCTTCAGTATTCGAGTACTAATTTTTGTCCACCTTATTTTGAATTTATGTGCTTGCTCGTGTGTATACATACATACATATCATATTTTTACATATATACACATATAGATACATACATATTACACACACACACACACACACACATACATACTTACAATATAAAACTAAACCCCTTCAAGCTGGTGTCCCAGCACGACCGCAGTCCAAGATACACATCATATACACAACCACAGGCATGCATAAGTCGCAAAAGTTGACCACAGTTGAGGAGGAAAAAGGGATTTGCCAGCAGTATTATTTATAAGGTTAAGTTGATCTTGCATGTCTGGGTGGGTGAGATTCAAACGCCATTATATCCCAATTTAAAATACAAGAACTACAACGGAATTCATTGTGAACGTGTGTATATGGTTTTGGGTGTATATGCATGAAGGTGTATGGGTTGCGGACACCGTTATGAACAACCAGAGGCGAAATCAAGCCAAGAATAGACTGTCAATAAGTATATATGAATTTATACTCGATCAACGCACTCTAGCCATCGCATTGAGTTATATACTAGTGTTTATAATGTGAAATATATATTATACACTTCACAATTCTTACAATACAGAGCCATATCTGTCTATCTACGTATACATTACATACACACCCGTATGTCAGAGATTTATTATTGATTATATATATATATACATACACATACAGAAACTCTCAGTCCCTCTCTCTCGGAAATATATATATATATATATATATATATATATATATATA
>NC_069008.1:1743779-1763990 GCF_001194135.2 Octopus bimaculoides
TATATATATATATATATATATATATATATATATATATATATGTGTGTGTGTGTGTATATATATATATATATATATACATATATACATAAGCTATGTGAATTTCTGGCCATGTGTATGAATGATGGACGTGATAGTAGTAGATGGGTGATGACGACGATGTCTGAGGTGATGTTTAGATCACCAATGGAACCGCCACAACCCAGTTTATTTAGATAAATCAACACCACAACCTCCACCACGTCAAGTCTCCCGTCATACAGTGTTTTGACCACTACTATTACTACTAACAACTCCCCCACTCTTTCCTAGTCAGCCTTTTACTACTATCACCGTCTCTACCACCGCCATCGTCTCCACCTGCACCATCATCATCTCTGTAACGTTCTCTTACTTATCCCTTTCCTCTCCCATCAAGCTGCATTCTTCAGTTATGCTCACAACATACTAACAACCATCACTAGGACAAATAGCTCACACATATACATACATTCCCAATATACACACGCAGCATCATATACGTATGTGTGTGTGTATTATATATATTTTACACACACGAACCATACTTCCCCCATCACACCCTCTCTTTCCATTCTAAAACACACTATACACATACATACATGCATATATACAGCATTAAATTGCTCATGCCACCCCACTGTTCATCTATCACCAGTAAACAAGTGCCACATACCACGCAACACAATTAACCCTACCCATTGGACACACACACACACACACACAGCCCTGACAGCCTCTTCGTGGTCGCTCGACCTGCTAAAAAAAATAGCAACCAAATCTCCCTAAAATACCTTCTTTAACACACACACACACGTATTATATTAGGACATTTAAATGGTTCTCCCCGGAATTCCCAACCTATAGAAAAAGGAGGGATGATCACGGCTGGCTGGAATGCTTTTCAGCATAAGTCTACCCGAACGAGTTAAGAGAGAGCAATCTCAAAGTTAATGAAATAACAGCTAAATCTCTCTCGTATCAACAGAACAGACCACATTAAACAAGTCAGGGCACACTGGCTGGATTATGTGGTCTTAGAATATATTTTGATTGAAATATATGAGTATAAAAAGATTTAAAGAAAGGTGATAGTGGTCACTGTGGAACGTCTTTGATAAGTTGGTTCGATCAGGACAGACCCGGGGTTAAACAACATAGCTGTAACCTGACGTCGATCAGATCAGACAGAGGGAGTCACCAGAGGCCCGGGATGAATGAAAGAAACACTTGAAGACGGCACAGAGAAAGTGGCGGTGAGAGATGACAAGATAAGGAAGTTGTTGTGCAAGAGAGGAAGGGTGTGAGATGAAGAAGTGGGGTGGTGTAGACAGTAAGGAGAAGTTGTGAGAAAGCGGAGGGTGGGTGGGAAGAGCAGAGAGAGAGTAAAAGCGAAAATAGAAAGTGAGGGGGTGAGTAAAAAAGGTGCAGAGAGGTAGAGGGAGATAGAGAATGAATCGAAGTAGCACAGAGATAGTAAGAGGTAATGACTGCAACAGAAATACAAGGAGGAAGAAGCGATGACTAAAACATAGAGAGAAAGAGTGAGTGATGGGAGGAGGAAAGTAAGATGTAAACAGAGAAGTAAAAAGGGAAATAAAGATAAAGTATAAGAAAACAAAAGGGACGTGAAAAGAGATGGAGGGATAATGAAGGGGAGGCAAAGAGAAAGTGTCAGAAGACAAGGGAAAGATGCGGAGGAGAGAGAGAGAGACTGCTTGTGTGTATGTGTATACATGTTGCAAAGAGGCGTAGGCAGAGGTAAGGAAATAGAGACAGGTGTAATGAAGATAAGATGACGATGCGAAGAGAAGGAAGTAGGATGAGGTATCGTTAAGGCGGGAGGAAAGAGAGAGTGGAAAAAAAAAGGGGGTTGGAAAGAGGGAAAAAGATAAGGAAAGGGAGAGGGGGAGAAACCCAACAGACAAGAAAGATACTGAGTGAGAAGGGAGTTAAGAGAAGAGGTAAAAAAGAAGATTAACGAATAAAAGAGGGGGGGAAGAGAAGCAGAGAAGGGGAGGAAAACGTCTGTTGAGCCCAATAGAGATGGAATGTTGGAATGTATTCTTTTTTTTTGGAGGGAAGCGTACGTGTGTGTGTGTGTGTGTGTGTGTGTGTTTGAGTCAATGTTTACATGTTAGTGTGTATGTATTGTAATGTTTATGTATGTAACGCAATGTTAATGCGTGAGTATGTTAGGGGCGAGAAAGAAGTGTGCATGTGTGTGTGTATGCTGCAATGTGTGCGATTGGATGTGTGTGTGTGTGTGCTTTATATGTGATGTATGCGTATGAGACGAGTCTGTGATATAATATGGATGCGCACGCGATATCTTTTATCTTTTACTTGTTTCACTCATTAGACTGCAGCCATGCAAGAATTTTTTAGTCGGATTAATCGACCCTAGTATTTATTTCCTTTTTTAAGTCTGGTATTTATTCTGTCGGACACCTTATGCCGAACCGCTAAGTTACAGGGACGTAAACACACCAACAACGGTAGTAGGGGATAAACAGACACAAAGACACGCACACATACAATATATATATATATACATACATACATATATACGACAGGCTTCTTTCAGTTTCCGTCTACCAAATCAGCTCACAATGCTTTGGTCGGCCAGAGGCTATAGTAGAAGACAGACACTTGGCCAAGGTGCCACGCAGTGGGACTGAACCTGGAATCATGTGGTTGGGAAGTAGACTTATTTCATTCACTGGACTGCGGCCATTCTGGGGCACTGCCTAGAGAGGTTTTTAGTCGAATGAATTGACCCTCAGTACTTATTCTATCGGTCACTTTTTGTCAAAAGGCTGAGGTACAGGGATGTAAATTAACCAACACCGGTCCTCAAGTGGTGGGGACAAACATAAACACATAACAGACTTCTTTCAGATTCCGTCTACCAAATCCACTCACGAGGTTTTGGTTATCCGGAGCTACAGTAGAAGAAACTTGCCCGAGGTGCAATGTAGTGGGAGTGAGTCCAAGTGAATATGGCTGGAAGCAAGCTTTTTACCCCACAGCCGTATAAAACAGTATAATGTATGTGGTTGAATATACCATATAGCTGATCCATTGTTGTGAAGGCGCGTGGCTTGGAGGTTAGGGTATTCGGCTCAGGATCGCAAAGATGTGAGTTTGTCTCCTGGCGGCAAGTTGTATCCTTGAGCAAGATACTTTATTGCATGTTTCTCCAGACCAATCAGCTGGCAAAAACGAGTCGTACCTGTAATTCAATGAGTCAGCCTTATCACATTCTGTGTTATGCTGAATCGCCCTGAGAACTACATTAAGGGTACATGTGTCTGTGGAGTGCTCAGCCACTTGCACATTGATTTCACGAGCAGGCTGTTTCGTTCATCTGATAAACGGGAACCCTTATTGTCGTGACCAACGGAGTTGCCAGTTAGCTGAACTGTTGTACAATACAAACAACATACATTGTTTATGGTGATATGGATTTGTTGATGTTGTCATGTCAGTCTCACGCCACTTCTGACGATTATCTCCATCAATAGTTTCACGTTCGATCTACAAATCAATACGCAGCTCCAGATATACCACATGCGGTCATTCGACCTGCTAGAAATAGCAGCCAAATGCACCTGAAATCATACTATTGTCTTGAATACGAGGCGGGTGCTGAAAAGTTCCTAGCTTTATGGGTATTGCAAAAGGCCTGGCTGGAGGCCAACCTTCCAAGTTCTCAAAATTACCGAAGTAACCACTGCTATAAGTGTATGAATTCGAGAGGGGAATATGTTGAATAACATCATAATTAACTGATCCTCCTGAACTTTCTTTTACCCCCAAAACAGGCACTTTTCAGCACACCCTTGTGTGTGTGTGTGTGTGTATCATCATCATTGCCGTTTAATGTTCGCTTTCCGTGCTGGTATGGGTTGGACGGCTTGACTGAGGACTGGTGAGCCAGAAGGCTGCACCAGGCTAAATCTGATCTAGCAATGGATGCCCTTCCTAACGCCAAACAACATAACGTACACTGAGTGTACAACCAGATGAGAGAGACACACAGAAGGCCCCTAACTCTTCATCAGTTATCAACCAAATGGTATTACTCAGTTTCGCACCATATACATATTATGAGCGGGTGCTGAAAAGCACCTGGCTTTAAGGGTATTGCGGAAGGCGTGGTTGAAGGCTCAACCCTCCAAGTTCTTTTACAGGGCTTATAGGACCTCGGATTAAGCAAGGAAAATGAGTACATTACAGAATGGTCATTGCTGAGCTGGGACTAAACAACAAGGCTACACTTTGTCTAAATAAAAGATGGGACTGTTATGGCTGAAACATGATCCGGGTGTGGCTGTGTGGTAAGTAGCTTGCTTCCCAACCACATGGTTCTGGGTTCAGTCCCACTGCATGGCACCTTGGGCAAGTGTCTTCTACTATAGCCTCGGGCCGACCAAAGCCTTGTGAGTGGATTTGGTAGATGGAAACTGAAAGAAGCCCGTCGTATATATGTATATATATATGTATGTGTGTCTGTGTTTGTCCCCCCCAACATCGCTTGACAACCGATGCTGGTGTCTTTACGTCCCCGTAACTTAGTGGTTCGGCAAAAGAGATCGATAGAATAAGTACTAAGCTTCCAAAGAATAAGTCCTGGGGTCGATTTGCTCGACTAAAGGCGGTGCTCCAGCATGGCCGCAGTCAAATGACAAACAAGTAAAAGAGTAAAAGAGATGTCTGCTAAATAGAGCTGATCCAGGACAAAATAATAAGGATACATAAAATAATGTAGTCCTAGGTACATTGTGTCTAAATATAAGACAGGATGGACATGCCTGGAACATCTGTGAACTATATGTTAGCAAAATTAAGGCTGTGAGGGACAAAACAGTAAGGGTTTGTAAAACAAGATAGTCCTAGATACACTATGTCTATATAAAAGACAGGATGCAACTTCTGTGAACTGTATGTAAGTGAAATCAGAGCTGTTTGGGCGTAAACAATAATGGTACATAAGAATGTAGTCCTATGAGTACTCTAGATAACAGACAGGATGGTCATCACTGGAGCAGCTGTGACCTAGCTCCAAGATATACTATAAATAAAAACAGCATGGTCATTTCTGGAATACATTACATCATGTGTCTGCTGGATCATGGCTGACCATTGACAACAAAGACATTAAACAATGTAGTCCTAGATGCACTAAGCCGGAATAAAAGGTTGGTCACTTTGAAAATACTTTGGTCTAAAGGACAGCTTTGTAGGACTGACCTGGGGGATAAACAAAAAAGGCACATTAGATAATGTAGTCCTAGATGCACAATGTCAAAGTTAAGGTCAAGATGGTCACTTCTGGAACAACTTTGATCATAGGTTAGTCAGATCAAGGCTGATCTGGGGGTTAAATAACAAAGGACACATTAGGTAATATAGCCCTAGATGCACAATGTCAGAGTTAAAGACAGGATGGTCACTTCTGGAACATCTATGATCATAGATCTGTTGGATCAAACTGACTTCAAGCTAAACAACATGGAAAGACAAGTCCAATAATGTAGTCCTAGATGCACAATGTCAGAGTAAAGATAGAATGGTCACTTCTAGAATATCTTTGATGATAAGCCTGCCAGATCATGGATGACCTGGGACTAAACAACACTCTCTCCTTTTTTTTTTTTACTTGTTTCAGTCATTTGACTGCGGCCATGCTGGAGCACCACCTTTAATTGAGCAAATCGACCCCAGGACTTATTCTTTGGAAGCCTGGTACTTATTCTATCAGTCTCTTGTCGGTTGTCAAGCAATGTTGGGGGGACAAACAGACACACAAACATATACACACACATACATACATATATATATATATATACGACAGGCTTCTTTCAGTTTCCGTCTACCAAATCCACTCACAAGGATTTGGTCGACCTGGGGCTATAGTAGAAGACACTTGCCCAAGGTGCCACACAGTGAGAATGAACCCAGAACCATGTGGTTGGTAAGCAAAAAAAAATTAGAACATTTTGTGTCTTGTATATTCTATTGCTGATAAATTTTAACAAAAAAACCTTATATGGAACCCGGTTGAGAACCACTGAGCTAAACAAACACTATATTTGATATTAAATCAAAAAGGGGTTTCATCAACACTCTCAGGGCAAACACTTGTTGCATGTTGTTTAGGTCTGGGTTAAGCCCAATCCAAGCTGACCTTGGATCAGAAACATTCCTGCATAGGAACACGCATACATGAAACAGTAGGATGACTCAAAGGAGACTTGGCTGCTACTTCTTACCAAGTCAAGCTAGCATCTAGCCCTTCCTTCGTATCAAATATATAAAGTATGCACGCATGCGTGTGCATATACATACATACATATACATATATACATACATATATACATACATATATGCATACATATATGCATACATATATGCATACATACATACATATATGCATACATACATACACATATGCATACATATATGCATACATACATACACATATGCATACATACATACACATATGCATACATACATACACATATGCATACATACATACACATACATACATACACATATGCATACATACATACACATACATACATACACATATATACATACATACATACACATATATACATACATACACATATATACATACATACATATGTATACATACATACATACACATATATACATACACATATATATATACATACATACACATATATATATACATACATACACATATATATATACATACATACATACACATATATATATACATACATACATACACATATATATATACATACATACATACACATATATATATACATACATACATACACATATATATATATATATATATATATATAGGTGGGTTCAGGAACGTTGTACAAAGTTTGCTTCCCAACCACATGGCTCTGGGTTCAGTCCCACGGAATGTCACTTCTACTATAACCTCAGTTCGGCCAAATCCACTCATAAGAGTGGTGTGGTAGGCAGGAACTGAAAGAAGCACGCTGTGTGTGTGTGTGTACCTTTGTGTCCCTGTAACTGAACGATTCAGCAAAAGAGACTTAGAAGAAAAAAAAAAAACGTGTACTGGGGTCAATTCATTCCACTTAAAATCTTTTCAATGTTCCTCAGTATGGCAGCAGTCTAATGACTGAAAAACATGTAAACGATACAGAATATACACCTAAACCTATGCGTGTGTGCGTGTGTGTGTACGCGCGCGCGCTATATGTTCACGCAAACACACATGTAAGATAGTAGGCTAATTGAAGGTAAATTTGTCTGCTATTTCTAGCAGGGTCAAGTAGCCTCTCTCTCGTTGGCTCGAGGTCAAAAGATGGAAGGTTTTTAAGCGACAGATTAAGGAAATGGCCTCTATTTTCGTCGAGTCTTGTAGCAGCAAATTGGCCTGGCACTTGTTTGTGCTGCTGCTTTTAATTGTGGGTCAGCGAGCAGCTGGAATATTATTTGATGGCCGCTGTTCTTCTTCCCACACTCAAAACTTGCCTTGTTTTTTTTTTTGACAAGTGTAAATAAGTAAATAGGCCAAAGAAAAAGCAAAAAAAAAAAAAAAAAAAAGAAGGGGGTGATGGTGGTTTAGAAAAGTATAATAGGGGAAATGAAGAAAATAAAACTGAAGTATTTTCGGGCATCTGAGGCGATAATGGCTATTCATTGTTAGCATAATTACTTTATTAAATACTAAAAATAAAAAGAATATTCTCTTTCTCTCTTTCATATAAATATGTGGTTACTGGGGCCCTGTTTTTAAGAAAAGGGAGTATAATTGTAACATTTAGGCCCAAGACATACACACACACATATATACTAAAAGTATGTACATACACGGCATTACGTATGCTGTATATACATACGTACACACACAGACAGACATACATGTAAACCTACAGACAAATAGTTGCGTACAAGTTATTTCTACACGACAATATTGAGTGTTACATATTTTCATATCAAATGGCTATATCATTTATCTTTTACATGCTTCAGTCATTAGACTGAGGTCTTGAAGTATTTTAGTCGAATGAATCGACTCCAATAATTATTATTTTATAAGCTTGGTATTTATACTATCGGTTTCCTTGTCGAACCGGTAAGTTACGTGGACGCAAACACACCAACACTGTTTATCAAGAAGTGGTGGGGGAACAAAACAGACAAAAACATCGCGCGCGCACAACCACACACAGGCTTTTTTCAGTTTCCGTCGGTAATTTTTCAGATTAACAACACCCGCACGATCTTCATTCACTAGGGTGTTAGGGTTAGGGACGTAATTCCCTAACCCTAAAACCCTAACCGTAACCCTAAACCTGACCCTAACACCCTAGTGAAGATCGTGCGGGTGTTAATCTGAAAAATTACCTTTCCGTCTACCAAATCTATTCACAAGTATTTAGTCGCCCGAGGCTGCAATAGAAGATACTTGCTGCAATAGAAGATACTTGCTCAAGGTGCCATGCAGTAAGACTGAACCCGGAATCAAGTGGTTGGAAAGAAAGATTCCTTAACACAGCAACGTCTGAAAATTTCGTTAAAAAATACCAATTTTCTTGAAAGTTAGGAAACTTTCAGGAAAATTTCGACAAATGTGAATTGTCTGAAACTCCTCTCCCCATCTCCCTCTTCTCAGGAAAAGTTTTTGTTTCATGACAAATTCCGATATAAATCGTAATCTTCAACGTCTACATGGTAATTCGTAGAGAATTTCACTAAAAAAATATCCATTTTCCTGAAAAGTTATGAGAACAAAGTTGAGGTATGAGGAGGGCAGACTTGTGGAGGTAAAGCCATATCTGTACTCTTTTATTTTCACCACCAACGGACCCACAGGAAGAGGGGAGGGCTTTACAGTCATGTTTGTAACCTAACCATACCACACCCATCGCCCACATAGCGGCACCATATGCCCCCACCGCCGCCCTTTTACACATGTCTGTTAGTCTGTCTCCTCAATTGTCACCGACCACAGCCGGTTATGGTATATGTAGTCAACTCACACACATGGTCCCTCTAACACTATCCGTAAGTTCTGAATTCTGGCTGCTGAAAGCAATATGGAGACAGAAAGAGAGATACAGACAGGCAGTATATGCGTGTGATGTGTATCCATACAAATATATATACACACACACACGTATGTATATGTGTGTGTGTATGTAAAATATATTACTGCTCTAATGCTTTTCTCAACCAAGGTGCCTATAAGATTTGGGTGGGCGGGGGTCTTTGTAACAAAATAGTAAATTGGGGGTCCGCAATAGTATTTTAAGGGCCCCTGAAAAAAATTTTGCTTTAAATTGGTATTTTATTGCCACAAAGTTTTTTTTGTTGAACGTTGTGTGAAAAACAGAATAAGAATTTTAAAAGAAGTTTCTATAAAACAAGGTTTTAAACACCGAATGGCTATGGGGGTCCTCCAGAATAAAATCGTAATCAAAGGGGTCCATAGAGAAAAATTGGTTGAGAAACCCTACTTTAGAGCGTACTTCCTTTTTGGATATATGAACTACTGACGATTATATATATATATACACGCTTGGTAAATCTGACTGTCCTATTCAGTCGGGTTTACCAAGCAAGAATAGTTACCAGACCCTAGCAACTTATTGTTAACTCGAGGATTACGAAAGGACCGTTGTGGTCAACCGGCATCTGAAACACAGAGGAAACACAGTAATCCGCTAGAATAATATACCCCTTTAAACTCATAATATATGTATGTTTATAATATATGTGTGTGTGTGCATGTGTATTGTCTGAAAAGCAGCTCAATTTCGGAAGCCTGACACCGTCCCACGCAGGCCTACCCCCCCCCCCCATGTAGATCAAGATAGTGAGAAGTGAGTTGTACGGCAGCAAACATCACATCACACCACCACCACCGCCACACCCACCCTCTACATCTTCCCCGGGGAGGGTCAGCGGTACGAAAACTGAGACGTGACTAGAAATATAATGTGACAGAACAGGGTGTGGCCATTTATAGACCACAGCGCGTGGAAGCACATGATAAATACACGCGTGTGTGTATGTGTATAAATATATGCATACACTTATAAATTCTATAATTTATACACAAACATATCTATTAGTTGCAATGTTATACAAACACACACACAAATATATTAAACAAATGTTTGTCCTAATGACGCATATATACACATTATACACACATGCTTATTCATTCCGCTGACACACATCTATATAGCAATGTACGTTAACACATACCTTTTATGCAATGTCATGTATATACGCATATATGAGTATGTGTGTGTGTGTGTGTGTGTGCGCATGCATGTATCTTTATCTTCTGTCTGACCCATTCAGTCGTTAGGCTATGGACCATACTGGAGCATCATCTTGCAGTGGTTTTCTTTTTAGTCAAATCGCTTGACCTGAATATTTCTTTAGTTGAAGGCTGGAATGTATTCTATCGGTCTCATCCGCCATACTGCTAAGTCACATGTATTAAACAGGCTAACACCAGTCGTAAGCAATGAAGGGGGACAGGCACACACACGTATATATATATCTATATAAAATCAGTCACCCATGCATACAGGTTTGTTCTTTTGCAGGTGCTGGTGCCACATAAAATGCATCTGTGCCAGTGGAATGTAAAAAGTACCCAGCACACTCCATAAAGTGGCTGGTTCTAGGATAGGCATCCAGCCATAGAAACCAAGATAAATCAGACATGGTGCAGCTGCTCACCTCTGGTCAAACTGTCCAACCCATGCCAGCATAGAAAACCGACGTTAAATGGTGATGATGATGATATAAATATATGTGACACACACACAGACATAGAATGGCTTGCTTATCATATTCACAGCTAATGGCATTAATCAATTACTGCAATCAAAATTAGCAGAGATATAAACTCTTTATTTGCTTAATGTCTATTAGCCAACAATTCTATTGAAAAGGCTTCGTCCCAAAGTGCTTACAATAAGTAGCTTCCACTATGTATGTGTGATGTATGTATGTATGAATGAATAAATAAATATATATATATATATATATATATATATATATATATATATATATATATAAATATATATATAAATATATATATATATAAACACACACACATACATACACACAAAGAGTAGTGCAACATATGGATTCAGAGAATCATGTGGATGTATAAATATGTATATATATCATCATCATTTAACGTTCGCTTTCCATGCTAGCATGGGTTGGACGATTTGACTGAGGACTGGTGAACCAGATGGCTGCACCAGGCTCCAATCTGATCTAGCAGTTTCTACAGCTGGGTGCACTTCCTAACACCAACCACTCCGAGAGTGTAGTGGGTGCTTTTACGTGCCACCGGCATGAGGACCAGTCAGGAGGTACTGGCAACGGCCACGCTCAAAATGGTGTATTTTACTGTATTTTACGTGCCACCTGCACAGGAGCCAGTCCAGCGGCACTGGCAACAACCTCACCAGAATGATTTTCTAACGTGCCACCAGCACAAGTGCTAGAAGGCAATGCTGGTAACGATTACGCTCAAATGGTGCTATTTATGGGCCACTAGCATGGAAGCCAGACAGCTGCTCTGGCAATGAACATGCTCGACAGTGCTGTTAGTGGTCCACTGGCGCGGTGACCAGTCATCGAGTATGGTTTAATTCTTTTACTTGTTTCAGCCATTTGACCGTGGCCATGCTAGAGCACCACCTTTAGTCGAACAAGTCGACCTCAGGACTTATTCTTTGTAAGCCTGGTACTTATTCTATTGGTCTCTTTTGCCGAACCGCTAAGTGACGGGAACGCAAACACACCAACATTGGCTGTCAAGCGATGGAGGGGATCAAACACAAACGCATATGTACATGTGTGTGTATATATATATATATATATATACATATACGACAGGCTTCTTTCATTTTCCGGCTACCAAATCCACTCACAAGGCTTTGGTCGGCCTGAGGCTATAGTAGAAGACACTTGTCCAAGGTGCCATGCAATGGGACTGTACCTGGAACCATGTGGTTGGAAAGCAAGCTTCTTACCACACAGCCACGTCTAAATATATCATCATCATCATCATGTAACATCTGCCTTCCAAGCTGGTCATGCAGAAACCTGCACCAGACTTAATAGTTTGGGCAGGATTTTTACAGCTGGATGCCCTTCCTATACACACATACACACACACACATATATAGTGTTCCAGTTTCAATAACAAAAAAAAATTATACATTTGGGAATTCAACTGGTTAGTCTAATGACGGGTCGCTTCTGTCAGGACCCTATGGAGTAGTGCCTGAAGATTACCCCCACAGCCCTCCTAACAATAGAGGGCGGAGAAAATGGTTGGATGGATGGATAAGTACAAGAACTAACAGAAAGGATAAAATACAAATGTAGATAAACCCAGTTCATCAGCCAACTTTCATTCCAGAATTCCTAAGATTTTGGCATTTGCAAGTTTACCATTAACAGCATTACATCATCAATCATCAGTTAATGTCCATTTTCCATGCTGGCATGGATTGGATATTTCCATTTTCCATGCTGGCATGGATTGGATATTTCCATTTTCCATGCTGGCATGGATTGGATGGTTTCACTGAAAACTGGTAAACCAAGGAGCTGTACCAGGTTCCAGTCTCTTGTTCTGTTTATGCTGGCATGTGTTGGATGAGACTTGTCAAAGCAGTCAGATTTCTATGTCTGGATGGCTTTTCTGATGCCAACTCAAACTTGTCTTCAAGTAAGGTACTGTATTCCACTGTCCTGTAAATGTTGAATCACTGAATCATGGGAGATAAACACCACCACCACCACCACTGTCGGAATCAGTGCAAAACCATGTGCACCAAATTTCAATTATTAGGCATTGATCAGTTGTGAGATATAGGAAAAATTATTTGCCCAAGATACTGCAATTCAGGGCAGGGTCAAACCTGAAACCACCACATAGTGGTTGCAAAGCAGTGTTCTTAATCACATAGCCATACCTGTGTGTCTGTCACATACAGGATATATATATTGGGTTGTCCGGAAAGTTCGTGCCGATTTCTAAAGGAAAGAAAAAGGTCAATAAATACTTGCCATTACATTTTTAATCAACCAAATATGAACCATTTTGTTGCACAATGAGTCTCCATCTTTCCTTTAACTTGAAAATACCCTCTTCCCGGAATTGAGGTGGTTTCATGGCAAATAAGTTGAAAGGTAAGCTACTATAAATTGGCACAAACTTTCTGGACAACCCAATACATTTGTGGCTGTGTAGTAAGAAACTTGCTTCCCAACTACATGATTTCCAGGTTCAGTCCCACTGTGTGGCACCATGGGCAAGTATCTTCTATTATAGCCTCAGGCAGGCCAAAGCCTTGTGAGTGGATCTGGTAGGTGGAAACTGAAAGAAGCCTGTTGTATTTATATAAATTTATATATCTGTGTGTATATGTTTTTGTAACTGAGACTGTCCCTTCTATCACTGCTTGACAACAGGTGTTGGTGTGCTTACATCTCTGTAACTAAGCGGTTTGGGAAAAAAGACTGATAGAATAAGTCCTAGGTTTACAAAAATATGTCCTGGGGTTGATTTGTTTGACTGACATCCTTCAAGGTGGAGCTCCAGAATGGCCGCAGTCAAATGCCTGAAACTATCAAAAGAATAAAAGAATATGTATCTATAAAAAAAAAATAATAAAAAATACTGGCACTCTGTCAGTTACGACAATGAGAGTTGCAGTTGGTCTGATCAACAGAAGAGTCTGCTCATGAAATTAAGGTGCCACGCAGTGGGACTGAACCTGGAACCATTTGGTTGGGAAGCAAGCTTCTTATCGCACAGCCATCCTGCATCTATACATACATAAATTTTACACACACACACACAATCCTTTTTACTATAGGCACAAGCCCGAAATTTTGAGGGAGGGGGCTAGTTGATTACATTGACCCCAGTATGGTGTGGTTGCAATCTAGTGTTAATGTAGTGGTATGTGGTGTAGTGGCAATATAGTGTTGATGTAGTGGTATGTGGTGTAGTGGCAATATAGTGTTGATGTAGTGATATGTGGTGTAGTGGCAATATAGTGTTGATGTAGTGGTATGTGGTGTAGTGGCAATATAGTGTTGATGTAGTGTATCCAGTGGCATTACTTTGGTCATAGTGGTATGTATGCCGTGTGGTTGCGGTACTAGTGTTATTGGAGTGTAATGTAGGAAATGTTGGTGCAGTCTTTGTTGTTTGGCCCCGTTGAAACAGAAACAGTGTATTTCATCAGAAATATGGTAACAAAGGGCTGAAAGTGATCTAAATAAAAATTTCTCATCAAAGATTTCATGTTAATTTATGTTCTGAATAATGATAACGTTATTTTACTAATGAAGAATTTCTTCATTATTTTCAAAATTAATTGAAGCAAAAATAGTGAATTGCAACAGAAATATGGTGGTAGCAAAAGGGTCAAAGGGATCTAAATTAAAACCTTTCAAAATTCCATGCTAATTTATGTTCTGAAGACCAATTTAATAACGATAAAGTTATCTTATTAAATTCTTCATTAACTTCAAAATTAATTGAAAAATATGTCAAGAAAAGGGTTTTAAAAGAGGGGCCATATTAGTCAGCGATGGAACGTCTATGTAGCCAAATATTCCTTTCATAAAATACCTCACCGTCTTCAACCTTAATGGCACCAGCCCACTTGAGATTGTTCTTCCTTCTATGATACAAACTTCCTGTTTTTACAGTGATCTAAATTAAAACCTTCCATCAAAATTCTATGGATGTCTGCTTGTGCAACCGCAGTAGTATTACTCCATATCTAAAAGCAATATTCCATTGTGGGCCTTACCCAAGTTCTGCAGAGAGTCAATAATTGGGCAGGGTTGGAGTATCTTCAGGCCCTGAAGAAAATGGTCAGTGCAGTCCTATATTTAAGAGATGAGGAATAATGTACATTATTTACATTTGACGGATATTTGTCCCCATCTTGTTTGTTTCAGCTGATATACCTTCCAGCCTTCATGAAGGCACAATGACCCAGTGGTTAGGGCAGCGGACTTGTGGTCATAGGATTGCGGTTTCGATTCCCAGACCGGGCGTTGTAAGTGTTTAATGAGCGAAAACACCTAAAGCCCCACGAGGCTCCGGCAGGAGATGGTGGCGAACCCTGCTGTACTCTTTCACCACAACATTCTCTCACTCTTTCTTCCTGTTTCTGTTGTGCCTGTAATTGAAAGGGTCAGCCTTGTCACACTATGTCACGCTGAATATCCCCGAGAACTACATTAAGGGTACACGTGTCTGTGGAGTGCTCAGCCCCTTGCACGTTAATTTCACGAGCAGGCTGTTCCGTTGATCGGATCAACTGGAACCCTCGACGTCGTAAGCGACGGAGTGCCAACAACAACAGCCCTCCAGCCTTCATCAGGTGTCTTGGGAAAATTTCAAACCTAAGGTATTTTTCGATATTATTATTATTAACATTGAAAAATACCGAAGGAATGAGAACCCAGGTTTGAAATTTCCTCAAGACACCTGATGAAGGCTGGAGGGTATATCAGCTAAAATGTGTTAACAACAAACAAGATGAGGACAAATATCTATCAATTGTAAATAATGTGGTGATGCATGTCTAGCTATGTTTAACCCTTTTGTTACCATATTTCTGTTGAAATACACTGCCCCTGCTTCAATTAATTTTGAAAATATTGAAGAATTTAGTAAAATAACTTTCTTGTTATTAAGCTGGTATTTGGAACATAAAGTAACATGAAATATCAATTACCAGGTTTACTTTAAATTCACTGAATCTGAACCATGTGGCTGGGAAGCAGACAACCATGCCTGCATCTTAAACCGGGAAATATCTTTTAATGATGGTTCAATGCAAAGTTGACACAGTTTCCATATGCACCACCAGTGGTACATTTTCATAATTTGAGAAAATATTTTATTCTGTATCTTAGATATGGTTTTGAGAATAATTAAATAACAGGAGTGCTAAATGTTAACCCTTCAGCATCTAAACTGGCCATATATAAATTCCCTGTTTTATCTTCAAATCAGCCATGTCTGGCCTCTCACACTTACCCTGCAATATTATTCTAAAAAATTAACAATCACTGTGTTGTAAGAAGCTTGCATCCTAACCACATAGTTTCGGGTTTAGTCCCACTGCGTAGTACCTTGGACAAGCGTCTTCTACCAAGCCTTATGAGTGGATTTGGTAGATGGAAATTGAAAGAAGCCCATCATATATTATGTATGTATGTATTTGTGTGTCTGTGTTTGACTCCACCCACCATTGCTTGACAACCAATGTTAGTGTGTTTACGTCTCTGTAACTTAATGGTTCAGTAAATAAGTACTAGGCTTATAAAGAATAAGCCCTGGGGTCGATTTGTTCAACTAAAGGTGGGGCTCCAGCATGACGGCAGTCAAATGACTGAAACAAGTAAAAGAATAAAAGATTAATCATGTCACCAAAATCTCAAAGCTACAACGTAATGCATAATTAATTCAAAACGATGTGAATAAATAAGCATTACATTTGACAGAGAAATCTGAATGCAAAAGAGTTAATGATATCAATTCAGATGGTGAAAGCTGTGAGGTCTCTTTGGCGCAGCAGTTAGTGTAGCTATATGTTTCAACAGCTGATAAATCATTCCAGTCCCTCAAGTATTGTTACAAGTCTTTTCCATCCAGTTGTACACACACACACGTAATTGTAGAGAGAACATGTACTGTTCATTCAAATGGGTCTTGTAGTGTGAATGAAGTTTTGAGAAAGTACAGGTAGGGGTAACTAGCACACGGAATTAATGTTTCTACACTATCCATTTGTAATAACAAAATATGAATTGCTATCAGAATTTACATACCATGGACAAGAAGCCTTTCTACCCATTCTACAAAACACTTCCCTTGAATAATGAACTACAACTGTAACATCCAGGATATATTTTTATTCTCTTATTCCCTTTTATACTTCCTATATCTCTCTCCCTTTCCAAAATAACTTCTTGTATTGAACTCTACAATTTCCCTCTGTTTAACTCTCTCATATCGTCTCTGATGAAGGGATATCCCTCATATCCCAGAAACAGCTGTAAGACTACCTTTCTCTTTATAAATGTCCCTAGAAACTTCACGCTGCCTTGGCTTTGTCGTCCCATTTTATTTCACATATACATGTTCACACATAACCTGCATTAGACTCCTCACTCATACTATTATCGAACCGGGAGTCTAAATACAGTCCTTCCATAGCCTTACCTGCTATTTTGGGTCTTCTGGATACCAAAACCTCTCATATATATAATGGGCTTCTTTCAATTTTCATCTTCCACATCCATCCACAAGGCTATAGTAGAAGACACTTGCCCAAGGTGCCATGCAGTGGGACTGAACCAGGAACCATGTTGTTTGGGAAACAAACTTCTTACAACACTGCCAACTCTGTGCCTGTTTGTATGTATAGCCCAATGAGAGGGACTGTTTTTGTTTTTACACAATAGCTAGACCCAGTAGAAATAACAGCCAAAGCCCTCTCAAATTTCACGCTGCTGTTTTACATAAGACCTGGAGGACACATTAGACAAGTAGTCTTACATCTTTTTTGAGATGTGGGCTGCATGAGATCATGTCTCATCATTAGGTGGGCCACACTTCTAAAAATAAATTCGTAGTAGTTTCTCGTAAGGCATGCTATTGAGTATGTCAAGTCCCACAGGCCGCAGGTTGCCCAATGGCTGTCCTTACATGCTTGTAATAAGGGACTGTACGGTCATACCTGATATGCTTGCTCAGAGCAGACCTAGGGTTGGATAATAAACAATAGCCATCATCACCATCATCATCATAATGTTTGTAATATACCATCATGCCTGGATTAAGGGCGGAGCAGGTCCCAGCCTCTCCATCACCACGACGGGTGTTTTTGTAAGTGATGACACCATTAATTCAATTGTCGTGACACTGTCAAGCAGCGTTGTACTTGACACTAGAACTACCAATGCCATAGCAACCACCCCTATCATCATCATCATGAACATTATCATCATCATCGCCAGTAGCATCACCGCCAACACCACCATCCTTACAAACACCATCATCGTCGCTATCATCATCAAGACAGAATGCCATGATATCGCCAACACCACCATGAACTGTGTGTAGGCGTGAGACAAACACCACGACCAAAAGGTGCGCGCGTGTGTGAGAGCGATAACGCTAAAACCACAATTAGGTATGTGTGTGTGTGTGTGTGTGTGAAGGAGAGAGAGAGAGAGAGACAGAGAGGGAGAGAAAGAGAGAGAACCTCTGTGTGTATATACATGTATGCGTGTGTGTGAGCGTGTGAACTGACAATGCCCGCCACTATGTACTTATGTGTATGAGAGACAACGGTTACCATCACCTTGTATGTATGTATGTATGTATGTATGTATGTATGTGCGCGCGCATGTCTACATCTGTAACAACGCCGACACCAAAACCACCACGCCTATTAAACATCACCAACACGTGTGTGTGTGTGTGTGTGTGTGTGTGTGTGTGTGTGAAGACATCACTGCCAACAGACGACCACTGTATAAAGTATGGGAGAAAGAGATAGAGGCAGACAAAAGGGAGGGACCACCGCCACAACCACCAAGCGTATTTTTATATTCAAGATGACATCCCCACCAGCACCACCATCACCCGCACTTTACTGTTTTATCAATACCACCAGAGACGTGTTGCCATCACCGCCGACCACCTCAACTACCACAGCTAGCTGCTACAACTTGAAATTTACGACAGTCATCCCTATGATTCATAATATGCCTCAATAATAATAACCCTTTCTATTATAGGGACAAAGCCTGAAATTTGGGGGTGAGGGGACTAGTTAATTACATCGACTCCAGGGTTTCACTGGTGCTTAATTTATCGACCCCCGAAAAGATAACCCTTTCTATTATAGGCACAAGGCCCGAAATTTTTTTTGGAGGGGGGGGGCTAGCCGATTACAACGACCCTAGTCTAGTATTAAACGTAATAACGGATGAGATACTGCTAAGCATTTTGCCCGGCACATGCTAACGATTCTGCCAGAACGATTTCTTTTATTGGCCACAAGGGCTCAAAACATGAGGGACAATATCGAAGGACGAGTTACAGCACACACACACACACACACACAAAAAAATGAAAGCAAAAAATACAAAAACAGTTGAGGATTACATCGATGAAAGGGAGACATTATCACATTAAAGAGAGGATATACATATAATAGAAATTAGAGAAATAATAATAAACCTTTCTACTATAGGCATAAAGTCTGAAATTTTGGGGAAGGGGCTAGGCGATTACAACGACCCCAGTGCGTAACTGGTACTTATTTAATCGACCCCGAAAGGATGAAAGGCAAAGTCGACCTCGGTGGAATTTGAACCCAGAACGCGAAAACAGACGAAATACTACCACTAAGCATTTCGCCCGGCGCGCTAACGATTCTGCCAGAATCCTTTCTACTAAAGGCACAAAGCCTGACATTTTGGGGAGAGGGAACTAGTCGTTTCACTAATACTTAATTTATCGACCCCCAAAAGGATGAAAGGCAAAGTCGACCTCGGCGGTACAATAATGAGGAGGAGGAAGAAGAGACACGTGCGACGGAGAGTAACTGAGGAGGTCACAGGACGCGTGACGAAAGATCTCAGGCAAAAGACACTAAGAATAATAAATGAAGCTGAAGTGAAGAACGAATATATAGTGCGTGTATTTAATTAGCAAAATAAAATATGACCGTCTCTAAATAACAATAATAATATCGTCTGTTTACCACAAGAACAGACTTAACCTCTCTCGCCCCCCAAAAACATGCACATACACAGAGACCATCACTTATGCTCTCTCTTTCTTTCTCTCTCTCTCTCTCTCACAATATGTTTCCTGCCCTGCAAACCCAAATATCACGACGGGCAGTTATTTTGTACAGCCAGACTAGAAGAAACGAATGCATTGTGTGTGAGTGTGAATGTATGAATACAAGCCTTGTGAGCGGGTTTGGTAGACGGAAACTGAAAGAAGCCCGTTGCATACAGTCGTGTGTGTGTGTATGTGTGTGTGTGTCTGTGTGTGTGTGTGTGTTTGCATGTTCGCAGCATCGCCGATGTTGGTGTGTTTATGTCCCCGTT
>NC_069008.1:1764869-1767858 GCF_001194135.2 Octopus bimaculoides
TACACACACACACACAGAACAGATACATACACACACACACACACAGAACAGATACATACACACACACACACACAGAACAGATACATACACACACACACACACACACAGAACAGATACATACACACACACACACAGAACAGATACATACACACACACACACACACAACAGATACATACACACACACACACACATATATATATATATATATAAATAAAAGTACGCGCGCGCGAGAGAGATTTTCCGTCTACCAAATCCACTCACAAGGCTTTGGTCGGCCCGAACATATAGTAGACACTTGCCCAAGGTGCCTCGCAGTTAGACCGATCCCGTAACCATGTGGTTAGGAAGCAAGCTTCCGACCACACAGCCACGCCCGCGCTTAAAAATATGGAATGCTTCAAGAATTTGTATTTGTGTGTGTGTGAATTGTTTTCTGTATATGTCTATTTAAACAAATGCCTGTAAAATTTATAATTATTTACAAATTTATCGTCACACAAACAGGCATCATATAAGCATCTTCAAAAAGACATAACGCCAGCAATTGATACACGCCGCTGCCGTCAAAAGCAATGTGCAGACGATGTACAAATGATTAAACGTGTAATTAGTAAAATCGGTGCTTGTTACATCATCTCCATATGTGTGTGTGTGTGTCTCCGTGTGTAAAGCCCTCTCCCCGCTACTTAAAGAAACTAAGTAAACACGGCTGAAGAGCCGGCAATAATCAGGCGAAACTAGTCGCGCCAACAACACACGTATGGTCGCCTTATCATTTACAATACCATATATTTCTGTTGAAATACATTGTTTCCCAACCAATTATTTCGAAATTAATGAAGAATATAGTAAAATAACTTAATCATTCGTTATTCACTTGATGTTTGAAACAAGCTAACACGAAATTTTTAATGGGAAGTTTTACTATAGAACCAGCGGTGGTCTCTGGAGGGTTAAGGATATTTTTGAGGAAAATACTTGCTGTAATGTATAATCGAGGTCGTGTGAACGTCTTTTTTTTTTAAATTCATTCTTATAGCTTAGTGATATGTCCACTTTTACTCTCTTATTTGTTTCAGACATTGCACCGTTCTCAAGGAGCTGCAGACGACCAACACAAAAAAAAGCTGGTACTTGTTCTAGTTCTGTTGATTTCTTCTGAGACGAAAATCAACCAACATCGGTTTAAAGATAAATGCAGACACCCTGTTGTTTTCGTTCATGTACACACTCACACACACCTTATGCAGCTATATGATTTCAAACAGTCATGTGGTTTCAGGTTCAATCCGACGGAGCGACACCTCGGGCAAGTGTCTTCTCCTATAGCACCGGGTTCAAGAATACTATGTAAGCGAATTTGGGAGGCAAAAAACGTGCGGGGGTGGGGTACTTCCACATACACATTCATCCTACTTTTTTTTCTTTTTTGAGTACTAAGTTTGCCAAATGTGTAAACGTTAACGTGTAATTTTAACCTCATATATCATATATATATATATGTATATATATGTATGTACACACACATATATTACACAGCAATCTTCGAAAATTACATGTTGCAAATATATATTTTTGCATTTTAAACATATAAGTACACACACACACACACACACACATATATATAGCTGGGGCATTGCCTTTTCAATTTTAGTCGATCGAATCGACCCCAGTAACTTTCTTTCAACCTAATATTTATTCTATCGTTCTCCTTTGCTGTACCACTAATTTACAGGGAGGTAAACACACCAACACCGGTTGTCAAGCGGTGGGTAGTGTGACAGACAGACACACATATATATGTGTGTGTGTATACACACACACTCACACAGAACATACTTCGATCGGTCCGAGGATACAGCAAAAGACACCTGCACAAGATGCCATGCAGTAGGACTGAACTCGGAACTATGTAATTGGGAAGCAAACTTCTCACCACACAGCCACGCCTAAACCATCCATTTACAGAGATCAGAACGGTAAAGTCAGAACAAGGTTCCCGAAAAATATTGATATCGAGCGCCGACACCCAGCCATTCTGTTGTTGATGTTGTCGTCGGGCCCACTATTTTGATACACACAGACACACACACATAGTGAAGGGGGGGGGACCTGTAGAAATATCAGCTAAATCTCCCTTAACTCACACTAACATATAGAATACCCTCTTGAGTAGAGGAAGAGCAGGGTCGTGAAACAAAAAAAACAGAGGCAGATATACAAAAATGATGCGATGGGCATGGATGGACTGGACTGGACTGCTGCTAATGTTGCAGGTGATGTCATGCCATCACGATCAGGACTGCCTTAGGAGTCGAACTACTACTACTACTACTACTACTACCGTCACCCCCCCCCCTACTACTACTACTACTTTCATACGGGTACCCCACCCGCTTCTAACCCCTTATAACTACTAGATTTCTACTCTTCCCATCGAAACACACCAGCATACACTTGTTCTCACCATTCACTCTCTTCATATATAGCAGACACACACATGTGCTTTATCTTTTACTTTGCTTCAGTTATCTGACGGCGGGGGCACCGCCTACAAAAAGTTTTCATCGAATGAATCGACCCAGTACTTATTATTATTATTTTGAAAGTTTGATACTTATCCTTTCGGCTTCTCTTTCCGAACCACTAAGTTACAGGGAGATAAACAAAGCAACACCGATTGTCAAGCGAAGGTGAAGAACAAACGGTCCAGATGGACTATATGTAATCTGAACCTTTCCCCCCTTGTTTTCTTTTCTTTTTTTTTTACGGAATCCCACGTTTTAGGCTATGGAGATTCCGATTCTGAAAAAAATTTTTCAAAAATCTCAATTTCAAAATTTCGATTCCCCCACCCCCGGTTTTTATATAGATCCACAGGGTAAACCTAACCCTAACTCAAACCCTAACCCTAACCCTAACACTAGTTTTGTGAGATTTGGCTGTTATTTCTAGCATGTAAATAGCCTGCTTGGTGGGGGGGGGAAT
>NC_069008.1:1767886-1771360 GCF_001194135.2 Octopus bimaculoides
AGTCCATCTCTACCCGTGCACGTATACACACGCACAAACATATGTATGTTTATTTGTATACTATATAGACGTATATGTGTGTGAACATACATATCTCTACAAACATACGTACACAGACACGCCGTGGCCAGATTAGTTCACAGGAAACCTAGAATAAGTCGCTAGACTGGCTTGAAAAAAAGCTTCCAAATTTCCTTCGAACCTTGAAGGTAGTTTGCAGCATGGATTTGGCTGTTGCAGTTTAAACAAAAGGACAACCCTAACCTGGTTTAAAAACAAGGGATAGTACTGATAGATTTAGGGAAATAATCTTAAGGGATTTTTAATTCGCCTGGAAAAATGGGATGGGTGTTTATGTGATGCTTCGGCATGCTAAAAATTGCAGCTAAACCTCTCAAATCACAGTCTTATAGACGTATATATATGTCAAGGCGAGAGCTGTACATGGTGGCTAGATTTGGTAGAAATAGCAGCCAAATCTCCCTCAAATTACACCCTGCTGTACAATGTATGAGTCACCGAGGGAGACCTCTTTATGGGAGCGAGGCCTGTTAGAAATAACGACCAAATCCCCCTCAAATCACACCGAACTGTCTAATGTATGGGTATATGCATGAGAAAACAAAAGAGATCACAACATGGTAGTTAGAACTGGTAGAAATATCAGCCAAACCTCCCTCAAATCACACTGTTCTGTTATATGTATGTCAATATTAGTGTCAACGCGGAAAAAACTGCATGGTAGCTACAACTGTCAGAAATAGAAGCGAAATCACTCTCAAATGACATCCTACTGTTATATGCACACACACACACGTTAATATGCGTGTGTCAAGGAGGAAACCTCTACATGGTAATTAGAGCTAGCAGAAATAGCAATTTTATCTCCCTCAAATCACGTCCTATTCTAAGAATGTGACACGTTAGAGATGCAGTTCTAGGTTCCCTAGAACAAAATCGGGATGGTCACGGCTGGCTGTTTGGAAGACTCTTTGATCTTGAGGTTAGAGCCTAAACAACACGAAGAGCAACAACGTTAAAGCTGCTAGAAATAGCAGCCAGTTTTCCCGTAAATCACGCCGTGTCGTGTTAAAAGAATAGAGAAAGAATCCCCCCCCCCCCAAACGTATATACACTTCGGATAATGTAGTCCTAGATACATTAATGTCACAAAAAAAAAAGAGTAAAAGACAAGATGGTTGATGGCTAGAATGCCTTTCAAACACAGGCATGCTCGTTAGGGTCGACCAGGGGTTATAAGAACACCCTGCTGCTTAAATGTCCAGCGAGGCTCGGTGTCGTACAACACACGCTAAGCTAACTTACACCACATCACAACAGGTCCGTCAGATGACACCACACCACACCGACACTGCAATCCGCCACTAACAAACAACACTAGAACCACACCTTTCATACCAACCGACAACCATTTTCTATTAAACAGCAACAAACATTGCCACAGTCGAATGGCCGACAGTGTGAGGGGTGAGGAGAGAAGCAACAAATAGAGAGAGGAGGAGGAGGAGGATGGAGAGAGAGAGAGAGAGATAGAGAAAGAGCGAAGAAGGAGGCGGAGGGTAGAGAACTAGATAGAGATGAAATTATTAGGGAGGGGGAAAGGGGAATAGATTAAGTCGGATGAGAAATTATAATAGAAATAGGGAAAGAGAAAGGGTTGGGGTGAGAGAGGATGGAGAAAGATACAGCAACAAGAGAGAGATAGGATGTAGATAGATACATCGATGAGAAAGAGAGTTGTAAAGACAGGTCAGAGAGAGAGAGAGAAGACATAAAGGTAAATGGTAATATATGTAGGTAGATAGAAAGAGAGAGAGGGGGAATATAAGAGAGAGATTAAGAGAAAGGTGAAAGAAGCAAAAACAAGAGAGAAAGATAAAATGCGATAGAGATAAACATAAAAGAGAGGGGGAAGGGGAGTGGATTCGGCCATGTTGTGCAGAGATGAGGCGGCATTTGTTAATGGATGGATGTGTAGAAAACAGAGTGTGTGTGTGTGTGAATATGAGCATATATATATATGCCATGTATATATGTATGTATGACAAACACACACACACACATATATATATATATATATATATATATATATATATATACACACACACAGATAATTATGTACAGTAGACGTGTAGCTATATATACACACACCATTATATATATAATAGTTATCATCTATAATTATATTCATATATATAGATGAATATAATTAACGTGTATATATTACTGCATAATGCGTGTGTGTGTGTATATATATATATATATATGTATATATACATACACATATATCTATATACCGTACACGCACATCCATAATTATATTCACAAATATACACATAAACATAATATATACACACGTTCACATACACAACCATATATGCGTGTGTGAGTGTATATATAGACAGTATATATAGATACATTTATATCTAAGGAAACGTCTCTACCCCGATGTAACTACAATTAGACAAGCATGTCTTTTTTTCATTCATACATACACACACCCCATATATATATATATATATATATACACACACATATAGGTACGAATACAGACACATCATACACATACTAATATACACACATACAAGCACGCGCACGTATTCCGGAGGTTTACGCAAACGTACGTTCTCATATAATTTATACACATATACTGATATAGTCATATTTCTATTAACACATTGTATATATAATCAGTCATACACATATATACAAGTACATACACAATTTATGTATCATCAGTGTGTATATCATGTATATATACATATACACATATATATATACAAACACACTATCGAGCGTTACACGTAGGTTATATATATATATATATATATATATATATATATATATATACATTCTCTCCTACACACTTTCATTTATATTTTCAACATACATGCACATAATTAGAGTATTATTACTATAAATTTGGCGATTTTGTACATACATATACACACACGCTATATATAACATAATTATACAGCAATATGTAGATATATGTATAGATCTATACTATATACACATACATGCTTACATATACCCGGTCATACACACGCTAGCTGAATCGGGTGTGTCACACCGAAAAAAATATGCTAGGGACAAGGATGGGGCGCAGAAAAAAAAAACACCACCAGGCACTATGAAGGGCGATTGCTGGACTTGTAGAGGAAGGAAAGGGGTGTGCGAGCATCCCGACCGACCGATCGAGATAGGACAATAATGGGGTGGACAGAGGGGACATTTGAAACGGCATTGGGGGATGGACAGGGAAAAACCAATCGTGTAAGCAAAAAAGAAAGTGATAAAGAAAATACAGCAGAGATGGGTTCGAATCTTACCTGAGCAGCACATCATCCTCCATGGTTTAAAACCGACTAAGTGCGTGAATGGTGTGTGTGTATGTTTGTGTATATATATATATATATATATATATATCTGTCTCTCTCTCTCTCTCTCTAT
>NC_069008.1:1771370-1773827 GCF_001194135.2 Octopus bimaculoides
TATATCTGTCTCTCTCTCTCTCTCTCTATATATATATATGTGTGTGTGTGTGTGTATATAGGAGAGTGCGTGCGTGTGTATGTAGTAATAGTAGTGACTACTACAACAAGTTGTTTCAAGAGAGGTGAGTGCGACGGGGGGAGGCGAAGCACTTGTGGGAAGCGCTAAGGGCGCATCTCCATGGAAACTCGGAAGATTTATGCTAATATCTCAGCTCAGCAACTGGTTTTTGTGATTATAAGAGAGAGAGAGAGAGAGAGAGAGAGAGAGAGGGTGGAGGAGGAGGAGTGGGAAATAAAAAGAGGGAGACAAAGAAAGACAGAGAGGGGGGGGGGAAGAAAAATTAGTGTGAGGGGAAGATGTGTCGAAATGGGAGGGGGGATATTTTGGAAAAGAAGAAAAAGGAGACCAAAAGAAGAAAGAGGTGGAAAGGGGGATGGGGAGATAAAAAAAACAAATGTGAAGGAAGGGAAGAGAAAGGGGAGGAGAAAGAATGGACGGAGAAGGAAGGGAAAGGTAAAGAATGAATGAGAGGGGGGAAAGCGAGGGTGGGGGATACAAGCTGACAGCGATGGAGAGAGAAGAGAGGTAGTGGTGTATGTTATAATGAGAGGGTGAAGGGTGTAAAAAAATGGAAAGGTATAGTAGACAGTGAGAGGAGTAGATAGAGGGTTATTAAGAGAAGGGACAGAGGCCGGGGTGGAGAAGTGTGGATGAAATTAAAAGGACAAACAGTGAGGAGGAAGATATAAGAGATTGATAGAGTAAAAGATGGATGGAGACGAAGAAAGAATAGTATACGGAATAAAGAGAAGAAAAGAGTGGTGGGGGTAGAAAGGAAGATGTTAAGAATGAGAGGAGGAGGATGAGTGAGGCTTAAAATTTGGTAGTAACATGGTGGTATAGAGATGAAGGGGAATAAATGAATGAATTAGAGAGAGAGAGAGAGAGCGTAGTAAAAGAGCATAAAAGGAAGACGTTTTGAGAGGAAGCTGGCAGACGACGAGAGAAGAAGATGGACGAGGAAAAGGAAGAGGGGAAACTTGGGAGAGAGAGGGGGGGAGAGAGAGATGGTAAGAGTGAAAAAGAGCAAATATGAGAGAGTAGGAGTGATATATATATATATATATATATATATATATATATATATATTGGGGAGTGGGGGTGAAATGTTAGCGCATTAGCGCACCGGACAAAATGCTTAGCGGCATTTTTTCCGGCTCTTTACGTTCAGAGTTCAAATGTCGCCAAGGTTAACTTTGCTTTTCATCCTTTTGGGGGTCGGTGAAATAAAGTTCTAGTTCTAGCAACACAAGTTACATGGATGCATATGCAGAAAGGTGGGGGGGAGAGAAAGAGAATATATGGAGAAGAGATATAGAAAAATAAAAGGGGGAGTCAGACGAGAGAGAGACAGAGATAGAAAGAAAGAGGAAAAGAGATAAAGGAGAATGAAAGAAAGGGAGCGATAAATAGGGAGGAAAATGAGAGAGGGTGAAGAAAAAAAAATCACCCAGAAAAAGAGAGATATAGAGATACAGAGAGAGAGTGTATGAGGGAGGGTAGGAGTAGAGAGGAAAAGACCTGGGAAGTAGAGAGTAAGGAGAGATAAAATGAGCAACAAATGAAGGGAGGGGGATAAGAGCTGTAGAGAAGATTAGGAGAGAAGTAGTAACTGGGAAAGCACGAGGACAAGGACGAAGGGGAGTGAGGGAAAGAACGAGGAGAAGGAAGGGGAGGCAAGAAGACGTTGTTTCTGTCTTTTGCTGACATGCAGAGAAAGAGAGAGCGGAGATGAGACAGAATGAAGAGCAGAACAGGCTTCAGAAACGGAGGAACACGGAGAAAGAATTAGATAAATAATAAAGAGTGGGAAAGAGAGGAAAGGTGTGTGTGTGTGTGTCAGAGAGAGAGAGAGAGAGAGAGATAAATAGATAGACAGACAGATAGATAGATAGATAGATAGATAGACAGATAGATAGATAGATAGATAGGTAGATAGGTAGATAGGTAGGTAGATAAGGATAGACAGGTAGATAGATATATAGATAGACAGGTAGATAGATATAGAGATAGATAGACAGACAGGTAGATAGATAGATAGATAGATAGATAGAGAGAGAGATAGTTCGTTATTCTCCTCCATTTTTTAAGTGCTAACCCCCCCACCTCATGCCTCTTTAAGTAATTTCTCTTCTTCGACCTATCTCTTCATTAATTCATTAAAGTCAGTCTTTTTCGCCGTGACCTTCTTCTTCCAGTCAGACTGACTTCTGTCTGTTTGTATGTCTGTCCGTATGTCATCCTGTTCCACAGGTTGTGTTTTTTTTTTTTGCAGTTCTAAGTTTTGGCACGACTGTGTGGGAGTGTCCATGCCATAGTCTGGAACGTAGGTGCATTTATATATGCATATATACACATGTAGAAAATTATGTGTGTGTGTGTGTGTGTGTGTGT
>NC_069008.1:1774073-1778531 GCF_001194135.2 Octopus bimaculoides
ATATATATATATATATATATATATATATATAGTTGCAGGCGTGGCTGTGTGTAAGAGGCTTGTTTTCCAACAACAAGGTTCCAGGTTCAGTCCCACTGCATGGCACCCTAAATAAGTGTCTTCTACTATAGTCTCCGGCTGACCAAAGCCTTGTGAGTCAATTTGGTGGATGGAAACTGAAATAAGCCTGTCATATATATGTATGTATATCTATGTGTGTCTGTCCTTTTGCCTGTGTTTGTCCCCTGCCCCACTGCTTGACAACTGGTATTGGTGTGTTTGTATCCCTGTAACTTAGCGGTTTGGCAAAAGAAACTGATAGGAATAAGTACCAGGCTTTTGAAAAATTATTACTGGGGTCGAAACATTTGACTAAAAATTCTTCAAGGTAGTGCCCCAGCATGGCCACAGTTTAATGAATCACACAAGTAAAAGATAATAGAAGATGTGTCCCATCATGGCTGCAGCTTTGAGCTGAAACCGATAAAAGAAAAAAATATATATATATATACACCATCGTCATCCTCATCATTTAACGTCTGCTTTCCATGCTGGTATGGGTTGGACAGTTTGACCGAAGCTGACCAGCTGAAGGGCTGTTCAGGCTCCCCGTCCGTTTTGGCGTGGTTTCTACGGCTGGATGCCCTTCCTAACGCCAACCACTTTACAGAGTGTACTGGGTGCTTTCATGCAGCACTGGCACAGGTATTTCTTACACGAGCCCACGAGATTAAGGATGTTCAGCTGGAGAGGGTTGCTGGGGATGGGCCTGTATGCAAGGACAACTGAACTTTTACTTAGCTGGGCGTGTCTTTTCAAGCAGAGCAAACCACCAGGAGTCTCGGTCCCCTGTCTTTCCCTTCTGTGAGTCCCAACGTCTGTAGATCCTTTCTCACCACTTCATCCTATGTCTTCCTGGGTCTACCCTTTCCAAACATGTTCTCTCTACAATTAGAGATCGGCACCTCTTGGTGCAACTGTCTTCATTCATACACAGATGTGTGTGTGTGTGTGTGTGTGTGTGAGTGTGGATATATCGTATATACCAAGCCACTCCTATATCTTTCATCAATTACTACAGTCACATCTCTAATCATCTCTCTTCACATTCTCATGAAGATTAGCCATCGGGTGGGGCCTTGCCTCTGCCCATTCACCCAGTCCAATCCTATCCTCTCTATCGCTTCACCTATAATTTACCCCCACACCACCTCTACCACCAACTTTTTCACTCTCCCCATCTCTGTATTTCTCTTTCTCTCTCTTCTTCTCCAACGGGAATATCGTTGTGTCTCTCCTACAGAGAGAGCAAGACAGCTATCTCTATCCGTCTATCATCCATACTCTAATTTCCTCAATAATATCCCACCCACCACCGCTCCAGTTATAAGGATCTTGTCTTGCAAGTTACTTGCTGATCCCCCCCCCCATCACCAGTGCTGGTGCAAAAGAAAAAAAGAAAAAAATTCGAACTCAGAACGTAGCGGCAGACAAAATATCGCTAAGCATTTTGCCCGGCGTGCTAACGTTTCTGCCAGCTCACCGCCTTTTGGTAAAGTTTCTACAGCTGGATGCCCTTCCCAATGCCAACCACCCAGCAGAGTGGATTGGGTTCTCGCATTCAGGACCGGCATGGGTGCTTTTTATGTGGCAGCAGCACTTACGAGCCTGCAAGATTAGGAATGATCAGCCGGAGGGGGTTGCCTTGTGTGTGTGTGTCTTTGTGTCTGCGTTTGTCCAAACTACTGCTCCATAGACCCCATAACTTAGTTGTCTTGCAAAAGAGACTGATAGAATAAGTACCAGGCTAAAGAAAAAAAAAGGGTACTGGGGTTGATCTGTTCAACTTAAATTCTTGAAGATGGTGCTCCAGTATGGCAGCAGTGTAATGTTTGAAACAAGTGAAGGAAGAAAGATAAAAGAGAAATTCGATGCAGTACGATCGTTTCATGCAACTCCATTTAATTGAACAATGTAATCATTACATCAATTTAAAATGCAGAGGAATCCTCAGCTGCACAAAGACAGAATTTAATTAAATTAGAACAGATGGTCACATTACTCTTTTACTTGTTTCAGTCTTTTGACTGTGGCCATGCTGGAGCACCGCTTTTTAGTCGAGCAAATCGACCCCAGGACTTATTCTTTAGAAGCCTAGTACTTATTCTCTCGGTCTCTTTTGCCGAACCGCTAAGTTACGGGGACATAAACACACCAGCATCGGTTGTCAAGCGATGTTGGGGGGACACACATACAAACATATACACACATACACATATATATATATATACACACATATACGACGGGCTTCTTTCAGTTTCTGTCTACCAAATCCACTCACAAGGCTTTGGTTAGCCCGAGGCTATAGTAGAAGACACTTGCCCGAGATGCCACGCAGTGGGACTGAACCCGGGACCATGTGGTTGGTAAGCAAGCTACTTACCACACAGCCACTCCTACGCCTATATATACATTATTATACATTAGTATAATAATACCTAAAATCTCCCAGAGGTTAGGGAGACAGAGAACATATTGCTTCAGCCACACCATGGAAGCTAATAAATGAAATGTCACAGAAGACACTGCCTGTCACTGATTTTATTTGTTTGTTTTTTTTTAGTTTAGATTTATAGACTATCATATCAAACCTTGTATATCTAAAGCTTAAGAGAATAAAAGGCATTATCTGTTAGGAGTAGGGGTGAGAGAGCAGACAGAAATCATGGATGGTATAGTCATAAACTCATGAGGTTTGGTAAATGTGAAATGTATGTATGCATGTATGTATGTATGTATGTGTATATATATATTAATGTATGAGCCAAGAAAGGAGACCTCTACATGGTATTTAGAACTTATAGAAATGACACCCGAATTTCCTTAAAACCACACCCTTTCCATCTTAAAACAAAGGAAGCATTGGTTAAGTTTAACCTGGGTTTCCAACAAGTAGGAAAAATGACAGAATGTTTACAATTGGAATACCTTTTAACTCTAGGCCAGCCTCTCTCTCTCTCTCTCTCTCTCCATCACTCCCTTTCAGACACACCTCTCTCTCTCTCTCTCTCTCTCTCTCTCAGACACATACAGATACACACACACAGCAAATCTTTAACACACACACAATGATAACACATACACACAGAAGCAGATGCTTAGATATACACATGCATACAATTACATGTGTAAAAAATACACACAACAAACGCCGCCGCCGCCACCACCACCTCCACCACCACCATCATCATTATTGCCACTCCTACCACTATCGCTCTCAGCTCCCTGCCACTGACCACTTACCCATACACCCACTCCCCATCCTGGGGCAGGGCGGGGCTGATAAAATATCAGTTTTAAAGGATAAATGGTTGGAATGTGAACATAACACTTACACATATTTGTAAGTGTATGCGCATGTATATATGTATATATACATCTATATATTTGTGTGTGTGTGTATGTATAATGCATTAATATATATATATATATATATATATGTATATATATATATACACATGCATATAAATGGTATTTGCTGAACCAACAATGTTGGAATGTATACAAAAAGTGTACGTGTATACATATATTTATATACATATATATATATATATATACATACATACATATATATATATATATATATATATACATATATATACATATATATATATACACACAGAGACATAGATACACATATTGGTTTCAAATTTTGGCACAATGCCAGCAAGTCCAGCGATGGGGGAAAGTTGATAACATTGACAGCAGAGCTCAACTGGTACTTATGGAAAGCGAAGCTGACCTCAGTGGAATTTAAAGTCAGAACATAAAGACAAATGAAATGGCGCAAAGCATTTTGGATGCTGAGCTAAGGATTCTGTCAGGTCACTGACCTATTATATATCAGTCCCACTGCGTGGCACCTTGGGCAAGTGTCTTCTACTATAGCCTCGGGCCGACCAAAGCTTTGTGAGTGGATTTGGATGACTCCTATTTATACCTTTTGGCTGTTTTAGTCATCAAACAGTGGCCATGCTGGGGCACCACCTCGAAGAATTTTTAGTCAAATGTATTGATCCCAGTGCTTAATCTTTAAAGCCTGGTGCTTATTTCTATTGATCTCTTTTGCCAAACTGCTAGGTTATAGGAACATAAACTCCCTAACACTGGTTGTCAAGTAGTGGTGGTGGAGAGACAAACACAAACACAAAAGCACACTTACACACACACACACACACATACATACATACATATATATATGATGGGCTTCTTTCAGTTTCTGTCTGCCATATCCATTTGCAAGGCTTTGGTTAGCCTGTGGCTATAGTAGAAGACATTTGCCCAAGATGCCCTGAACTTGGACTGAACCCGGAAGCATGTAACTGGGAAGCAAGCTTCTTACCACACAGCTACGTCTGCGCATATATATATATATATATATATATATATATATATATA
>NC_069008.1:1779937-1782096 GCF_001194135.2 Octopus bimaculoides
TGTCTATGTGATCTCAAATTTTAAAACAAACACATAATTTTCTTATGGTTTCTTAAACATTCTCTAGAACAACACTATGTACAAATCCAAATATATGGTACCCTAGGCATAACACCTACATGAACTTCTAACTTGTTGTCTCTTGAGGTCTCTGGGTGAGACTTGGATCCAACTTGTACAAATGCAAAACAAAAGTCAAACATAAAATAATAATAATAATAATAATAATAATAATAATTATAATTATTATTATTATTATTCCAGCATTGTAAAGAAAGAAGAAAGACAAAAACAAAATACAATCCCTTAAAATTTGAAATAGGAAGAATTTGGAGCATGCGAACAGTAAAGGTCGTACTTATAATATTTGGTGCGTTGGGGGATTAGTGAGCAGAGATATAGACAAATGGATGAAGGAGATTGGAACAGAATGCCTGGCAGAGCTCCTGCAGAAAGTTTGTCTCTTAGGGACAGCAAAGGTTATCAGGAGGGTTCTTGAAAGACAGCTGAAAACTTGTGGATACCTAAGGTTACAGGAAGTAAGCACCTCCACCCAGCTAAGCCTGCATCCAGACTGGGTGGAGGTGCTTGTCTCTCCCTTGTAAACATAAGGACACAGGAAATGTGTCAAGGCTGACAGGAAGCGGTGCAGCTTCTTAAGTCTAACCAACAGTAGTATTATTCCCTTCAGGGGACTGTCACCTTAAGCTGACAGCATACAACTACTTCATCGTATCACTACTGCATAAATCTCTCTGAGAGATTTAGAAATGTATTATGTCTAAAAAAGGAGATTTAGCTGTTAGCTACAAAAGGTCCCCCTTACTGACCAATGCCTATTTTAAATCTGTTACATTATTTGTGAAGGAAAATGACCTAGTGGTTAGGGTATTGCAACTACAATCATCAGCTCATGGGTTTCATACCCAGACAGGGTGGTATGTTGTGTTCTAAAGCCAAACACTTTGCTTCTCATTGCGCTTGTTCTGCGAGGGGACTGGCATGTCAAAGAATAGGCCTATCATTTCTTCTGCATGTTGCAAAAAGGTGACACTAAAAGAGGTTGAGGTAGGATTTGCACGTTGGCCTTGTAAAGTCCTCTCAGGCAACGACTACCCAAAAACAGACCCATGGGGTTGGAGGGTTATCCCAAGTGGTGCAAAGGTCTCATCAACCATGGGTAGTAGAGAACCACCAAGAAATGGTGGATGCAGCGACGTGCTGTTACAGCACATATCGCCATACTACCACTACTACCACCACCACCACCACTACCATTACTACTACTACTAACACCATATTTCTGTTGAAATACACTTCAATCATTGGTCTCATGATGAGGCCTGACCTGAGGTTAAACAACAAAGAAGGACATGTAAAGTAATGTAGTCCTAGATACACTTAGTCTGAATAAAAGGCAGGATGGTCACAGTTAGAATGTCTTTAATAATAAGTCTCCTGAATCAGGGCCGACCTGGGGCTAAACAGGGACGGACACATTAGATAATGTAGTCCTAGATACACTATGACTGAATAAAAGGCAAGATGGTCAAAGACACGTCAAGTAGTGTCCAATCGTGACCACCCCTAAAGACGAGATGGTTACGGATGGACCACCGTTTATCTTTTCTCTGAAGGATCAGGCTTGGCCTGGGGTTAAACAACAACAACAAAATGATTTACTAACCTTATACTCTTAGCTGCCTCTATTAAAGGTACCATCGCTTGCTTCACGCAAGCAAGAAAGCAAGCAAGCGAGTTAGCTAGCTACCTAGTTGCCAAGCTACACCTAGCTAGCTACTTGGCTATTTAGCTGGGCTAGCTTATAAAATCTTCTTTCGGCTTAGACGCACAGGGAGTGCTGGTGATAGCAACGTTAACTGGGATTGAAACTGTTATACTGAGATCGATGAAGGTAGCGTCCACACTTGAAAGAAAAAAATTGTGGCACACAAAACACACCGTCTGCTCATTCAAGAAGCCATTCATGTGTATTTTCGGTTGTTTTATGTGAACGAATGAAAGCCACTACGGAATCTGGTTATGTCGAGAACCAACAAGAGTGGACTGTGACATCATAGTCAGCATTGTGACATAAAAAAAAAAAAAATGTCTTTTATTTTCGTTCTATCTACGAGTAGGACGAACGTTTATTAACC
>NC_069008.1:1782582-1783550 GCF_001194135.2 Octopus bimaculoides
GTTTTTTTTTTGAAGGTGCCTTACACTCACCAGTAAAATTTCCACTTATTTTTTATTTATATTTTCCTAAAATTTTCGTTGCGTCTTGCAGCCTTTTCAATAGTCGTTTGCAAGATGCAACAAAAATTTTAGAAAAATACAAAAGAAATAAGTGGAAATTTTACCGGTGAGTGTGTTAAATTATAAGGTACCAAAAGAGAATGACTCTCCCCAGACACAACAGAATATGCTTCAACACACGAACTCACATAAAGAATCTTGTAAACCAAATCCCAAAACGAAATTAACTTCAATCAATATTGTTATATCTCAGGATGGTCATTTTTTCCTTGTCAAATTTGACAAGGATAAAAAGAAAAAAGCCATTCCGAAATATAACAATGTGTTTCAACACACGATTTCACAGGAATATTGCAAAACAAATTCATAAACGTAACTTTAGAATGTCGGTCTCACTAATCATATGTAAAAGCATAAAATAAAATATAAGAAAAGAAAAAACCACCTAAAACACCCGATGCTGAAGTGTAAAAATCGAATAGAATACAGGTAAAAATATGTACAAATCAGTTACAAAAACAAATATAATCTAAATAAATTGTTTAAAACGTTTTCTTCGTGTTACGTCATTTTCCGAGTTAAGTTGTATGTCTTGGAATCGGTTAACGACGTATGTTGAGGTATGTCTAAGTTTGTGTGTGGAGAGAGAGAGAGAGAGACATTTGTAGACAGGAACACAGAAAGACTATATACAGACGAGAGAGAGAGAGAGAAAGAAAGAAAGAAAGAGAGAGAGAGACAGGCAGAGACAAAGAAATAAAAAGATATAATTTTTTGGAAAGGAACTCAGAAAGACAAGACATGTAACCAAACGAACTAATAAAAGAAAGACACACAGACAAGCAACAGAGGGAGAGGGAGAGAGAGAGAGAGAGAGAGAGAGAGAGAGAGAGAGAGAGAGAGAGAGA
>NC_069008.1:1784252-1788432 GCF_001194135.2 Octopus bimaculoides
TACAGGCACAACAGAAACAGGAAGTAAGAGTGGGAGAGAAAGTTGTGGTGAAAGAGTACAGCGGGGTTCGCCACCATCTCCTGCCGGAGCCTCGTGGGGCTTTTAGGTGTTCCTGGTCTGGGAATCGAAACCGCGATCCTATGACCGCGAGTCCGCTGCCCTAACCACTGGGCCATTGCGCCTCCATTGTCGTACATACATACATAGTACGTATGTATATATGCATGCATATTTCTTTGTCAAAGTGACATAAAAACGAGGAAGATATCAGGTGGTCGTGAGATATGCTAAAAACAACTAAATCGCCCTTAAATCACACACAAAAATTTCTTTGTGACATAATCGTATGAGTTCTCGTGTGTAGAACACAAATTCGCAAAAATTTTCTGAAAATTGCAAAAAAAAAAGAAGAAGAAGAATAAATAAGTAAATAAAAGTTATGAGGGGTTATATGGGGGTACTTATCAAACCAGAATTTCTCCCGCTTGGGAATCGGGAATCCAGCCGGAAAGTTTACTGGAAATTGCTTCTGCTAGGAGGTGCTGAGGACTCTATCTCCACCCTCTCATGATCCACCCAAGATTAATGGGAGGAGAAGATGAATGGACGAATAATAAAGATCATGTTTTTAACCATTCACTTAACTACTTCATTTATGGGTCGTTGAAACAGACAAGCGTAATCCTGTTTAATTATTTATCCATTATTAATGGTTTCAATTTTTGGCACAGTGCCAGGAGATTTTGAGGGGAGAAGTCGATTACACATCGACTCCCATCACTTAGCTGTTACTTATTTTTATTGACCCCGGAAAGACGAGAGGCAATTTGATCTCGGAACGTAAAGATAGACAATGCAGCTAAGCAATTTATTTTGCCCGGCGTGCTAACGGTTCTGCCAGCTCGACGCCGGTGTTAATTAATCATTAATATGAAATAAAAAAATAAAAAAAGATATATATCACAGCTTACATTTATAGGCTAACGATTTTTTATATATACACATATCTGAGCAATGTATACAAAAAAGTTCATTATACATTATAACACATATATATAGATGTATGTGTATGTATAGTGTATACATACACTTGGACGCATATATATATATATATTTAATTCAATAATAGGATAAAATCTTTTATAAGAATTTATCAAGTAGCTAGCGTGAAAAAACCTCATAAGGGAAAAAAATCCATCATTTATTCCCTAAAATATATTCATTTATATATTGTGTTTATTATGGTAGTTTGACCTTAGAGTCCCTCTTAGCGTGAGGCATTCATGTATAGTAATGCCCTGATAGATAGATAAGATTGATTTGTGTGTGTCTGTGTATTCTTCCACATGTTTCATCCCAAAGACTGCAGCCACACTAAAGTACCGCCAGAATATGTATGCATAACGCGTGCAGATCGAAAAATCGAAGTTAACAAATCAGCTTCGTTATTTGTATAATGTCCTGATTTTGACGATTATGTTATCCTCTATCAGGACCTGAATTATTTATTTACGTTATCCTGTATCAGGGCCCGAATTATTTATTTATATATTGTGTTGTTTCATTTCTGCTAAATGCCCTTTTCATTTGCTTTCAAATTTTTTCTCCTTCTATTTTATGCGACTCTGTCCTAAAATAAAATGGCGAGAGTTATTTTGAACATTGTGTCATCTTTTATCTATCACTTATTTCGGTCCTTGGACAGCAAACCATGCTTGGGTACCGCTTTGAGAAGTTTTTAGTCGAATAAATCGACCCCAGTATTTGTTTTTTTAAGCCTAGTACCTTTTCTAACGGTTTCTTTTTACCGTTTGCCGAACCGCCAAGTTACGGGGACGTAAACAAACCAACACCGCTCGTTAAGCGGTGGTGGGGGACAAACACATAAATATTTATATCTATCTATATAAACACAATGGGCTTCTTCCAGTTTCCATCTCCCAAATCCACTCACAAGGCTTTGGTTGGGCCGAGGCTATAGCAAAAGACAGGGACTGAATCCGGGACCATATGGTTGGGAAGCAACCATTTTACCACACAGCCACGCCCGCACCTACACACATATTAAGGTCCTGATTGAGTACTTATATAATGGTTTCAAGCTGGTTATACTGACCCCAGTGCGTAACTGGTACTTATTTTATCATTCCTCAAAGGATGAAAGGTAATGTTGATCTTGCCAGGGTTGGAACTCAGAAAGTATAAACCAGAAGAAATATCGCTAAGCATTTTGTTTGACACACTTATGATTCTGTTAGTACTGGGGTCCATGTAAGATTTTTGGGGGTCCACACAGCAAAATAGTAAATTGGAGATACACAATAGCATTTTAGAGGCCCCTGAAAAAATTTTGCTTTAGATGTATGCATTGGTATATATTGCAAGAAACAGCTAGGTTTCTTCAACCTACACAAGTTAATGTGTGAAAAACAAAATGGGTATTTTGAAAGAAGTTTCTATAAAATTAGTTTGTAAACATCAAATAGCTACAGGGGTCTGCCAGAATAAAATCATAATCATGGGGATCCATAGATTAAAAATGGTTGAGAACCCCAGGCCTAAATAAGAATAGGCCTGGAATTTTGATGTAGGGAGCTTGCCAATCACAACAACAACATCAGTGCTTAGCTAGTACTTATTTCAGCAACCCCCAAAATATGAAAGGCAAAGCTGTCCTTTAGTGAAATTTGAAGTAAGAATGTAAAGCGATGTGTATCCTCTTTCATCAATAATATTTTTTTCAGTAAAACATGAAAACTAGTGACTTCTTTTTTGGACAACAAGCCCCCGTCTCTATAAATTTTCAACTTTGTATCTATTGTAGTGTAAATATTATAGCCCTTTTGAAGGCTGTGAGCTGGAAAAAGCATTAACAATTTGGATAAACTGCTTAGCAGTATTTCTTCTTGGTTGCACTTTCCAAATTCAAATTCCGCAGAGGTCAACTTTTGTCTTTCATTCTTTCAGGGTCTATAAAATAAGTACCAGTTGAGCACTTGGGTCAATGTAATTGACTGCCCACCTCCCACCAAATTTCAAGCCTTCCGCCTGTAGTAGAAAGGATTATAGACCTCAATGAGTCGGTGGCCAAATTGGTTTCCATTTATGTAGTTTTGCTAAAGAGCTGTATTTCCCAAGATGCCATCGACAATGTTATGTGAGGACTGATCTCTCTCTCTCTCTCTCTCTCTCTCTCTCACTCTCTTTCTCATACATTGATAACTGGCACTCCATCGGTTATAAAGACGAGGGTTCCAGTTGATCCATTCAACGGAACAGCCTGATCCTGAAATTAACGTGCAAGTGGTTGAGTGCTCCACAGACACGCATACCCTTAATGTAGTTCTCAAGGGGATTCAGCATGACACAGAATGTAACAAGGCTGGCCCTTTGAAATACAGGGACTACTCATTTTTGACAGCCGAGTGGACGGCATTAGGAAGGGCATCCAGCTGTAGAAACCTTACCAGATCAGATTGGAGCCTGGTGCAGCCTCCTGGCTTGCCAGCCCTCAGACAAACAGTCCAACCCATGCTAGCATGGAAAGCGGATTTAAACAATGATAATGATGATGATTATGATAGAATATGGATATTAAATGATGGTGATGATATATACATATATGTGTGTGTGTGTTTATGTATGTATATATGTATATACTCACACACATATACAATATATATATATACATATGTGTGTATGTGCCTATGTGTTTGAGGAAGTGTGAAGGGGCATGCCCCGTTCAAGAGGGAGAGTTATAAGCTTAATCTTATCTATGCCATGAAAATTAGGTTAAGCGCCATCCTTATGAACCCCACACTATATGACAGAGCTGCTAAATATATACATTATGAATATATACATGCATCGCATGACTATATGTGTGTGCATGTGTGTGTGTGTACATACTCATACATATGTCTCTATGTATATGGTTTTATGTATATATATATATATATGCTCTACTCTTCGAAACGCCGGTGTTAAAATGGGGGTAGCTGATGAAGGAAAATGTTCTCTATGTGGCTTGTGTGTTTTCTGCACTCTGGTTATTATTATTTTTTTGTCTACGTTTTGTTTGCAATGTCCTGTACCCAGATATGCACCTATATATACAGGTAGACGTAGGTATGCACATACCTGTACGTATATATGCATATACTCATTTATTATTTGTTTT
>NC_069008.1:1790690-1794975 GCF_001194135.2 Octopus bimaculoides
TATATATATATATATATATATATATAGATGTGTATATATATATATGAAGACGGGGGAAAGGAAATATTGAGTTTGCGAGGCTGAGTGTATGGACTGTGCTTGCAAAAATGTTATGTAGAAAGATGATGCAATATTACAGTGTGTGTGTGTGTGTGTGTGTGTGTGTGTGTGTGATGATGTATCTGTCCACACCGACTCAAAAATAGAGGAATATGTAGATATACAACCATACTTATACATATATATATATACACACACACAGGCGTGTGTGTATGTATATACACATTTGTTTCCCTCAAAATAATTCTGTGTGTGTGTGTGTGTGTGTGTGTATATATATGTATATATACACACACACACGCACACAGATATAGATATATACACATACATACACATATATAAAGTAAGGGAGAAAATGAGAGACAGCCAGTGAGTGACAGAAACGATGGTTGACTCATTGCTGTTTGTTTCTCTGTTGTCATGGACACAAGTGCTCTTGACTGGAATATGGCATTGTGGGATGGGTGGCGGGTGTGTGTGTGTGTGTGTGTGTGTGGTGGTATGGCATTCCTATAATTGGGATGGTGGTGCTGGCAGTGGAATTGCCTAGAGAGTACAGTGGGTGGGATGGGGACGGGCGCAATGGGAGGTCGGTCAATGCTGACCCACCTACTTCTCTTTCTCTCTCTCTCCCTTTCTCTCGTTATATAATTATGCATATTATAAATAGTTGATGTCTGTCTGTATGTTGAACAACATGCATTGTTTTATACACACACACACACACACACACACACACAACAAACATAAATGTGCATACCAATATATGTGGGAAGATATATATATATATATATATATATATGCATGTAAATATATATATGCATATATATATATGTGTGTATGTATGTATATGTATGTATATATATATATATATGTATATACATATATACATACATACACATACATATGTATGTATGTACGTACGTACGTACGTACGTACGTATGTATGTATGTATGTATGTATGTATATACATACATATATATATACACATACACATGTATGTATACTTACAGTACCTCCATGTATGTATACAAGGAGAGAATGAGTGAGAAAGAAAAGGTAAGAATGATAAATATATGGATTTTATACACACACGTATGTGCTTGTGCATGTATTGTATATTATGTATGCACGTATGTATGCACATATATAAATACACATGTACATATATTTATATATATATATATATATATATATATGTATGTGTGTGTGTGTGTGTGTGTGTGTGTGTATACATAGATATACATACATACATATATACTGAAGCATTTATACTTATATATAAAGGAATACACAGATTTATGCACATAAATACACACACACACACACGCACACACACAGATGGCTATGTGAAGCCGGTCATCCATCCACAGGAAATCCAGTGATTGGTCGAACCTGTCTCTATTGATCCAGGCAGAATCCATAGTTTTCAAGCCGACACAGTGGCGCCACCTAGCTTCATCCTCAGCTACTAGGAGCCAGTGACATCTCAAGGTCGTCGTCACACAGACATGTTTTTGCTGATCCACTGGGAAGGGAGCAGCAAGGTTGCACACACGTGTGCCGTCCCGGAGCTCATCAACAGCAACAGATGGGGTCACAGAGGTGGAGTGGTGGTGGCAGTAGTAGTAGTGGTGGTCGTGAAGAAGGGATCAAGGAGGGAGTGGGGTGAGAGGATGATGTTATGAGGGAAGAAAAGGGGTCGAGGAATTTTAATGGTTAAGAAAAAGAGCTAAACATACAAAAGTGATGGCATCCATTCTAGTATATTTCTATATTTACAATCACAAACAAGCATATAAACATAGATTTTTTATTCTTTTACTTGTTTCTGTCATTTGACTGCGGCCATGCTGGAGCACCACCTTAAGTCGAGCAAATCGACCGCAGGACTTATTCTTTGTAAGCCTAGTACTTATTCTATCGGTCTCTTTTTACCGAACCGTTAAGTTAACGGGGACATAAACACACCAGCATCTGGCTGGTTTGAATATAAAACCGGTAGAATATTTGGGCAAGATATGGCCTTAAGAGTCGGTTTCAAATTTTGACACAAGGCCAGCATTTTCGGGGGGAGAGCCTAAGTGGATTACTTCGATATCGCTATTCAACTGGTACTTATTTTATCCATCTCCCTCTACCAAAAATAAAAAATTTAAAAAAAAACCCCATAAAGTCGACCTCGGCGGAATTCGAACTCAGAACGTAAAGACGGACGAAGCCTGGCGTGCTAACGACCTAACACAATCATAGGCAAACTTTTAGCAGTGTGGCCCACATATCAAAACACTTTGCTCGTATCTAAAGAATTCTGTCAGTGAACCGCTGCTTAATGGGGAAAGAAAAGACTGCGAGAAATAACAATGCAAGGGAACTAACTCATAGGTGCTACATGCGTGAGTTACTTCCCATGGCGCAGTGTTTTTTTATTTATTTTTTTAATTTTCATTAAAACGTTCGTTCAATCTTTAGGAAGTAATATATCTTTTGTCTTTTTCTAGCGGCAACGCGTTGGTAGTTTAAATTACACCTTCATTTTATACAAATGGTATAATAACAGACTTAAAGTAGAAAGAGGTCGGAAATTTATTGCGATTCTGCAGGTGGGCCTTTCTCGCCAGACGTATACGTGACAGCGAGAGAGGCAGAAATTTGGAAATATCTTAGCTGTAAATCTTGAAGGTTTACCAGAATTGTATTGGGTTAATTTTTACAGTAGAGTTTGACTATTAAGGCATGTATTAAAACCAAAAGATCCTTGTGTTTTGTTTTGTTTTTTTCCCCCCCCTGGAATGTAACACTGAATTATTCCGATGAGGATCGGGGGAGAAAAAAAGCATGACGTAACATCTCTCGCCTTCAAAAAATATTCTTAAACGGCTAATTGTTCTGAATTTCTTCACAACAACAATAATTGCCTGTAGGGTGTTTATTTAAAATAAATTTATAATTTGAAAAAAAAAAAGGAAAAATTCTAAATGTGCAGGCGTGGCTGTTAGTTAAGAAGCTTGCTTCCCAACCACATGGTTCAAGGTTCAGTCCCAATGCGTGGCATCCTCTAGCTACAGTAGTTTTGGTAGACAGAAACTGAAAGAAGCCCGCTGTGTATATGTATATATTTACGTGTGTATCTGTGTTTGTCCCCACCACCGCTTGACACAAAAGTTGGTGTGTTTACGTCGCCGTGACTTAGCAGTTTGGCAAATGCCATATGCCCGTGGGCATATGAGGGACTGTTGCTTTTGTGTGTGTGTGTGTGATTTGTGGGAGGCTAGAGCCTCGTGGAGCTTTAGGTGTTTTCGCTCAATAAACACTCACAATGCCCGGCCTGGGAATCGAAACCGCGATCCTCCGACTGCGAGTCCGCTGTCCTAACCACTGAGCCAGTGCGCCTCTAATTAGCTCCCTGTTGGCAATTAAGAAATAAATAAGAAATAAATACAGATTTCAAATTTTGGCACAGGGCCAGCAATTTCAGGGGAGGAGGTAAGTTAATTGCATCGACTCCAGCGCTTACCTGGCTCTTATTTTATCGACCCTGCACGGATGATCAGTAAAGTTGATCTCAGTGGAATTTGAACTCAGAATGTGAAGATGGGTAAAAATGCTGCTTACCATTCTGCTGGTTTGCCACTTTATGTGTGTGCGAATATCATCATAAGAGCAGTGAAACTTTCACATATTTACAGAGCAAATTGGAGAGAAAATGAAGCACAAGAGGATCAGGAGAAGGCTTACATGGAATGAACCTGCGGGTGTGAAATCAAAGCAGTATTTTGGGGGCTCTAGAAAAATTTGTCTGGGTAGGTTTAATTAGTGTGTTGGTAGGGTGCCGAGTGATTGAGATTGAGATTGGGTGGGTGGGTGTTGTCTGATAATTGACAAGGAAAGAGGTGGTGTATGTGTGTGTCTGGGTACATATATATATATATATATATATTTATGTATGCATGTACGTTCTCACACATTTATAGGTATGTGTTGTCCAACCCACTATCCGGCAGCGTCCAATTCTCTAACGGTTTTTTTCAAATGAATCAAGTCATAACCTTATCCATCTATTGTTTTCATAATCGGTCATAATGTCTTACGTTTAAGATGATTCCCATGCTTTCCCTGATGAGAAGGTTACAATTTTAATATCAAAGATCCCTATGGATCACACAGGTTGTAATCCTTTGAAACATATGTAGGAATAAAGCATGCAATTATAACATGCGCTTT
>NC_069008.1:1796884-1799236 GCF_001194135.2 Octopus bimaculoides
ATATATATATATATATATATATATATATATATATATATATATACATATATATGTACAGGTATGTATGTATGTATGTGTGTATGAAGGACTCTGCTGCCAAAGACGACATATGAGTTGTTCAGTTATTGCCAAATGATTTGTTTAATTAGTGATAATTAGTGTTTAATTAGGCGCAGGAGTGGCTTTGTGCTAAGTAGGTTGCTTACCAACCAGATGGTTCCAGGTTCAGTCCTACTGTGTGGCACCTTGGGCAAGTGTCTTCTACTATAGCCTCGGGCCGACCAAAGCCTTGTGAGTGGATTTGGTAGACGGAAACTGAAAAGAAGCCTGTCGTATTTATGTATATATATATGTGTGTGTGTATGTTTGTGTGTCTGTGTTTGTCCCCCCTACATCGCTTGACAACCAATGCTGGTGTGTTTATGTCCCCCGTCACTTAGCGGTTCGGCAAAAGGGACCGATTAGGATGAGTACTAGGTTTACAAAGAATAAGTCCCGGGGTTGATTTGCTCGACTAAAGGTGGTGCTCCAGCATGGCCGCAGTCAAATGACTGAAACAAGTAAAAGAGTAAAGAGTAAATGTATGTGCCGTACATTAGCTCATTCCGTCCATCAAATCGAGATTGTCTCGACAGGTGCACGGTGTGCCACGTGCCAGGGGTCGAAGTGATCGCAGAGCAATGTGAGATGAATACGTTTTGCTGAAGAGCATAACACAGGAACTGAAATCACAACGTCGTGATACAAATATGTGCCTTCACGAATACGAGGGTGCGTCAAAAAGTAATGCCATTTTGTTTAGGACAGGTATAATTACCAACACAGGAACATGTATCATACATCAAAATGAAGCTGGTCCTCTGTGGATCACATCCCTACTTTTCAACATAGTCACCGTTTCTCTCAATAGCAATGTTCCACCTTCGCACACACAATGTTCTTTGTGCCACTTCTTCACTAGTTTTCACTTCCTCGTCACTGGAATAATTTAGCGCCTTTAGACTATCATCTCTTCGGCCCCATTAAAGAGGGTTTGAGAGGCAAACATTATTCAAGTGACAAGCAACCTCTTCTTCTTCTGGTCATTTCAGCATGCGGTAACTGTCTATTGAGTTACATTTGTTCATTTTGCTCTCTCTCAATTTTTTTCTCTCATCTAATTTTTCTGTACAAGAGCATACGCTCAAAATAAAAAAAACACTTTTCTTTCTATTTTCTCTGAGTGTAAATCTAATACAGTTTCTTTGGTTTTTATAACTTCATCTTTGTATTTTTTACTTTTGCCCTACACTACATACACATACACACATGAGGGTGAGATAACTGTCATTGTGTTTCATGGTTATTGTGGATCATCATCATCATCATCATCATCATCATTATCAATATTGCCATCACACCACCAATATCATCCTCATCATGATCCTCATCACACCATCAATATCATCATTATTATAATCACATCACCAATATCATCATCAACAACAACAACAACAACAACAACAGCAGCATTAAGAAACATAACCACAGTGATCCAATGAGCGATGCAGCATGTTCATAGCAGTCAGGTCTGTTAGAAATAGCCAGCCAGACGTTCCTCGAACTACACAACGACAGCATAACATCACGAACAAGAACAACAGCATAACGACGACAACAACAACAACAACATCATCATCGGCAGCATTTAATGATCACAAGCCACAGAAGAAACAACATCAACAACGACAACTACTACCACTACAACCACAACTACCACTACTACTACTACTACTACTACTACTATGAATAATAATAATAGTAATAATAACAATAATAATAATGATAATACTAGTGATGATGATGATGATGATGATGATGATAAATAAGGCATTATAAATAAACAGCAGGGTATGCTATGGTGGTAACAGAAACACGTGTTGGGAATAGCAGACTAAGCCATGGGTTACAAGATCAAACTACTACGCAGATAGACAACCCACACATCTATATACACAAGTATAGTCTGTGATCGTGCACACGTGTGTGTGTTTGCGTGTATGTGTGTGTGTGTGCGTGTGTGTGTTGTCTTGTTGACCTCTGCATGAGTGAGCAGAAGAAATATGTTGCTGGAGTTTTATGTTCCTGGCTTGCTGGTTTCAGCGTTTAGATTAAACTATAAACCCCTTCCAAAGGGAGAACTTGTGTTCAAATTGCAAGGATACAATCTCCAATAGCTGAAGTCTTTCAGTTCATGACATTTCATATGTGAAATTACTGTGTGTGTGTGTGTGTGTGTGTGTAAGCATGTATGCATGTGTTTATGTGTGTGTGTATATATATGTTTGTATGTATGTATGTATGTGTGCATGT
>NC_069008.1:1799870-1800973 GCF_001194135.2 Octopus bimaculoides
ATATATATATATATATATATATATATAGGTGAAGTATATTTGCCACTTAAATGTGGCTGACCCCTAAAGGTGGATGTTACTGTTGCTTTTAGCCCCAGGAGAACATCTCCTCCAGCTGTGTCCTGTCTGTATTTGCAAAAGGAAGTCATCCTTCCCATCTTGATCTGCGATACGCACGAACTCAAGTTTCTAGGTATTTACCTGTCCTCAGCGTACGACAATCGCCGACCTTCGATGCGAAAGATTTCCCTTTGCAGATACTTATATCTTTTTCCAGTGAAATTGTTTATTTAATATATATATTTAAAATGTGGAAAGCCAGTTTATGGGATTATCTTAGGTTTTCTGTCCATAAAGGATTTAGCTTCATGGCATATCATCAAATTCCAAAACCTATTAGCCCATCTCTTCAAAATATGGAGGGGCAAAATCCTATAAACCAGACTTTCCCATTTTTAATATATACTGCTCTACATCTTAGAGTGTGCTTCGTCTTTTGGATCTATGTTTTCTACAAATGATATATATATACATATATATACATACATGCATGCATTATTCATATATGTATATATATATATATATACATACATACATACATACACAGAGACACACACATGTATATGTATGGAAAACAAATGTTACATGAATGATACATACACATATATATATATTCACACACACACATACATATGCATATATATATGTATATATATATATATATGTGTATATATATGTGTATATATATATATATATATATACATAAACACTTCTACAGCTATTACTACTGGTACTAAATCTAGTGTTTGTGAGGCAGGAGATGAAATCATTGCCACAACGCAGCACAGATGGTGAGGCGGGGGAGGAAAAAAAAAAAAAAGAAACAACACCATGCCAGACACGTGCGATGCGGGGTTGGTGGTGATATTCCGACGGACTCGAAATACATTCCGCAGCAGGTCTTACCTCTGGGACCGTTTCACGGGTCTCCGTTGAAAAGCAGCGCAGGCGCAGATAGCATCCGTATCGCTGTCCAAACGTGGCTTGCCGGTCTGTTGCTGGTGGTCGTGGAACAACGACGACGACGATGAAGACTGTGGTGG
>NC_069008.1:1801362-1803874 GCF_001194135.2 Octopus bimaculoides
GTTGCTGTTGTTGTTGTTGTTGTTGTTGTTGTTGGTGGTGGTGGTGGTGCAACACGGGTTTTAGGGGTGTGGCTGTTGGTGTTGTTTTTAATGCTGGTGGTGGACTTATTGACTGGCTGTTTGTGTGTAGTGACCAATGGGCAGTTTGTGAGAGTGGACATTGGTCAGCAGAGGGTGATAGTATTGGTGGTGGTGACAGGAGTGTTGAATGGTATTCATGTGTGTTGTGTTGATGGTGGTGGTGACGGTGGTATATGGTGATGGTATGATGGTATGGTGATGGTGATGGTGATGATGGCACAAAGGTGGTGGTAACACGATGGTGATGGTGGCATGATGGTAGTGGTAGCGATGGTAGTGGTAATGTGATGATGTTGTTGGTGTGTGAGATGGTGGTGGTGTTGATGGCGATGATGGAAATAGTGGTAGTGTTTGGTATTGATAGTGATGATGATGATGATGGTAGTGTTGACGACCATGGCGGTGGTGGTGGTGGTGGTGGTGTCGATGATGATAGTGTTGGTGATGGTGGCAGTGGTGGTTAGTTAGTATTGGCAGTTTTAGCAGTGGTGTTGTAGCGTGGGATGCAATAGTATTGACGGACAGACAGGGATGTGGCACGGTGTACAGTGGACAGCGAGTGGTATAACGTGCCAGGAACGGAGACGAAAAAGAGATGGAAATTTTGGAGGAGGAAAAAAAAAAAAGGAGAAAAAGGAGGAAAAAAAGAAAGAAAGAAAAACAAAAAGGAAATGATAATATGAGAAATAATTGAGAAAAACAGAAAAAAAAGAATAAAATAACAACAACAACAACAACAATAATAATAATAATAATAATAATAATAATAATAATTCTTTCTATTATAGGCACAAGGCCTGAAATTTTTGGGCAAAGGATGGGGGTGGGGGACGGAGGGGAGTCTAGTCGATTACAACGACTCCAGTGTTTCACTGGTACTTAATTTAATCGACCCTGAAAGGATGAAAGGCAAAGTTGACCTCAGCAGAATTTGAACTCAGAGCGTAACGGCAGATGAAATACCGCTAAGCATTTCGCCCGGCGTCCCTAACGTTTCCGCCAGCTCGCCGCCCTAAATAATCAAATAATAATATTAATAATATTATTATCATCAAATAATAATATTAATAATTTCTTTTATTGGCCACAAGGGTCCAAGATATAAAAGAACAATGTCAAAGGATGAGATATAACACACACACACAAAAAAAAAAAAAGTGAGGTTAACATTGATCAAAAGTAGACACTGCAATGATTGAGGGATATAAATAATTAATAAATAAACAAAACCCCCAAGAATGGGGCAGATCCACTTAGGGTAATTCTGGTAAATCCCCATAATAATAATAATAATAATAATAATAATAATCTTCAGGAGGAGTTACCTCAATCCTTTCTATATTAACCAAAATGAAGTAGATTGACAAATTTATTTTTTGAACCCGTTGAAGACACACAAGATGTCGAAATATCGTTCACTAAATAACAATGGCACTCTTCTTTTAATTTTGACTCTAATAATAATAAATAATAATAATAATAATAATAATAATCTTTTTTACAATAGGCATAATGATAATAATAATAATAACAACAACAACATTGAAAAATACCCTAGGAATGAGAACCCAGGTTTGAAATTTCCCCAAGGCACCTGATGAGGGCTGGAGGGTATATCGGCCGAAACGTTGTGTTAACAACAAACAAGATGAGGACAAATATCCGTCAAATGTAAATATTGTGAATAGGCACAAGGTTTGAAATTTTGTGGGGGGCAGGGATAGTCAAGTGTGTCAGTCCTAGTTTTCAACTAGTAGTAATTGTATTAAGCGTGCAAGGATGAAAGATAAAGCTTGACCTCGGTGGAATTTGAACTCTGAATGTAAAGTTGGAAGGAATGCTAAGCATTTTGTCTGATATGCTAATAATTCTACCAGGTCATTACCTTAACCTGAACAACGCTGCCACCACCACCAACAGCAGCGATAATGTAGAGTAAACATTCAAACATCGTCACTATCTTTCCAAAACCTGCTGCATTTCACATGGAAATTTTCATCCCCTGAAGTTGTCTCTGTATATCTTTTATCTTTTACTTGTTTCAGTCATCTGACTGCAGTCATGCTGGAGCACTGCGCTCCCTGAAGGATTTATCTTTTCTTAAGCTTGGTACTTATTTTATCGGTCTCCTTTATTGAACCACTAAGTTACGCGGACGTAGACACACCAACACCAGTTGCCAAGTTGGAGTGGAGAGAGACAAACACCGACACACAGATCTATACATATACATACAACAGGCTTCTTTCAGTTTCCATCTACCAACTCCACTAACAAGGCTCTGGTCATCCTGAGGCTATAGTAGAAGACACTTGCCCAAGGTTCTATGCAGTGGGACTGAACCCAGAACCATTTGGTTGGGAAGGAAACTTCTTACCACACAGCCATACCAATATATATATATATATATATATATATATATACACACACA
>NC_069008.1:1805799-1806647 GCF_001194135.2 Octopus bimaculoides
CGGTGCTCCAGCATGGCCGCAGTCAAATGACTGAAACAAGTGAAAGAAGAGTAAAAGAGTAAAAAAGAGTAACGCCTGCCCTAAAGGAAGCATTCAGCCAAGAAGAAACTAAATTCTCAGACATGAAATAAAGCTGCCACCATCAATCTTTCATCACTTCTGTCTTTCTTTATCTGTCGACCTCTCTATCTGCTGCCCCCTTATTTCTCTCTCTTTCTTCTCTCTTTCATGCACTAAAACCAACCCCTGAAAGAACGAAAGGTGAAGATGACCAAGGCGATATTTGAACTCAGAATCTAGCATACAGCATGACTGACAATCTACCTGTTGCTCCATAGACAGAAACCTCTGTCTGTGTATGTATGTGAATGTGTTTCTGCTTCTGTATGTGTGTGTGTGTACAGTAAGGTAAAAGAAAAACAGGGAGAGTGTGAGAGAGAGGAAGGGGAGGAGAGAGAGAGAGAGAAGAAAACGTGAGGAGTGAGTGAGAGAGAGAGAGAAGAAAACGTGAGGAGAGAGTGAGAGGGGACAAGAAAAGAGGGTGGAAAGAAACGGAGAGGGAGGGGGAAAGGTTAAAAATCTATTTATTGTGGGTGGGTGGGTGTGAATCTCCATTCATATGCATGCATGTATATATCTATATGCACGTATGTATGTACGAATGTATGTGTAAATATGTGTGCATGTGTGTGTGTGTATATATATATATATATACATATATACATATACATATGTATATGTGTATATATATATATATATATATATATTACACATACATTTATATATATATATGCATGTATGTATATATATGTGTGTGTGTGTGTGTGTATACACATGCATATATATAT
>NC_069008.1:1807073-1807966 GCF_001194135.2 Octopus bimaculoides
TGTGTGTGTGTGTGTGAGCAGTTTTGACGTCATAGCAAATGTTTTTGGGAGGTGGGGAACTGAGAGTGGTGGGCTGAAATGTGGTTGGATCTTGCAAGGGGCAGGTGAGAATGGGGTTGAGTAAGTGGGGAGGGAGCTGATAAGATAAAAACAACAGGGGAGTGAGAGGGGAGAGAGGGAGAGAGAGAGAGAGATGGGCAGAGAGGCAGAGATAGTGAGAGAGAAAGATAGAGAAAGAGAAAGAGAGAGAGAGAGAGAGAGACAAAGATAGAGGAAGAGAAAGACAGAGATAGAGAAAGAAAGAGAGAGACAGACAGACAGAGTTAGAGAAAGAGAGAGCAAATGAATTAGTAAGATGAGGAAAAGAAAGAGAAAAAGGGAAGATACAGACAAATAGTGAGAGAGAGGGAGAGTGAAAGAGAGAGGGGGAGGGAGAGATAAGGGATGGGGCAGAACCAGGCAAAATGATAAGTGAGAAGGAGGGGGGGAGAGAAAGGAAAGATAGACAGGAGGTGAGAGAGGTCAGGATGATGGAATGTCAAAAGGTGACAAGTTCAAAACCTAAAGATGTAAAAATAAAATCCCAAGTGAAGAATTTGGAAGCGCGCGCGCGCGCGTCTATGTGCACGCGTGTGTTTGCATGGGTGTATGTGTGTGTGCATGAGTGTATGTGTGTGTAAGTATGTGTGTGTGTGTGTGTGTGTGTGCGTGCTGTGTCTGCATGTGTTTGTGAATGTGCGTGTGTGTTTGTGTGTGAGAGAGAGAGAGAGAGAGAGAGAGAGGGGCACACACACAGAATGTGTGAGAAAAATATTTATATAAAAATAATACATTCATTTGTAGAGTAATATCTTTGGTGTTTTTATGTGTATGTTGTGTTTGGAGAGAGAGAG
>NC_069008.1:1812880-1814000 GCF_001194135.2 Octopus bimaculoides
ATTCAAATTGACATTACACATCCAACGGAGCATACTGGCTTCATTCCTTGCGAGCTTACGTATGTCCTCAGCAGTTACAGCCCATGTTTCACTGCCATGTAGCATGGCTGTTCGTATGCATGCGTCATACAGTCTGCCTTTTACTCTGAGTGAGAGTCCCTTTGTCGCCAGCAGGGGTAAGAGCTCTCTAAACTTTGCCCAGGCTATTCTTATTCTAGCAGCTACACTTTCAGCGCACCCACGCCCACTACTAACTTGGTCGCCCAGATAGCGGAAGCTATCGACTACCTCTAGTTTTTCACCCTGGAATGATATATATATATATATATATATATACATATACATACATATATGTATACATATATTTATATACATATACATATATATACACACATATATACATATACGTTATATACATATATATATATATATATATATATATATATATATATATATATATATATACATACGTATACATTCTGAGTACCGAATCCACTCACAAGGCTTTGGTTGGCCCTTGAGTAATATCAGAAGATATTTGCCTACGTAAGAATATATATATACACACTCCTATTTACACCCATAAACATATTTATGTATATATCGAAATATATATTTATGTATACAAATATATTTACATGTAGGTAAATATATCTATATATCTACCTATATGTATATATGTATCTGTATATATATATATATATATATATATATACATACATATCTATATATCTATCTATATATCTATCTATATATATATATATATATATATCCATGTATGTATATCATCAATTACTGCGAGTAGTCATCGATGTATTCGTCTCGATCTGCCATGACAACTGGTGTCTAAGGTCAGTGTGACCTGGTATATACACCCACTAACAAACACACACATTATACATAGCTGTGTATATGTTAATTAATTTATGAAGGTATATCATATATTTTTAACACACACACACTTACACACACAACCCCTGCCTCAACTGATGCTTGTTTTTGATCAGTTAGGTAATGCTTGTTGATTGATTTTATAACACAATAATTTATATGTATGTATTTATGTGTGTGTGTGTATATATATATATATATATATATATATATATATATATATATATAT
>NC_069008.1:1814558-1819135 GCF_001194135.2 Octopus bimaculoides
ATATATATATATATATATATATATATACATATATATACATATGTACATATACACACACACACATATATATATATATACACACACATATATATATATATACACACATATATATATATATGTATATATATATATATATATACACACACACACACGTATATATACATATATATATATATATAGATATATATAAAGCTTACTGTATACACACACATATGTATATACACATACACACACACACACACACATATATATATATATGCCCGAAAGGATTTCCAGTCCCCTTAAAGGGTTAGCCATTTACGACTGAATGGACTGGAGCAATGTGAAACAAGGCGTTTGTTTTGCTCAGGAACACATAATACGCCACCTTTCGGTTGAGTTCAACATCCCTAACCACTAGGCCCCATGTCTTAACACACACACACACACACATATATTCTATCTTTCTACCTATCGATATATATCTACATATATGTATGTGTGTCTACGTTTGTGGTCACTTCTTTCAGTCACTTGACTGCGGCCATGCTGGAGCACCACTTTGAAGGGTTTTAACAGAACAAATCGACCTCAAGATATTCTTTATAAAGCTTAGTACTTATTCTACCGGTCTCCATTGCTGAGCGGTTAAGTTACGGAGACATAAATACACCAACACCGGTTGTCAAGCGGTGATGGGTGAGACATATACATGCACAAAGACGCACACACACACACACACACACATATATATATACAATGACCTTCTTTCAGTTTCCGTCTACCAAATCCACTCACGAGGCTTTGGTTGGCTTGAGGTTATAGTACAAGACACTAGCTCAAGGTGCCATGCAGTGGGGCTGAACCTGGAACCATGTGGTTGGAACGCTTGCTTCTTACCGCACAGCAACGTCTGTGCCTGAGCGTCATACTAATACATCCTTTTGTTATTTACACCACCTGTCCTCGTCTGTTGTTGTTTTTTCGTATATTCTCCCATATATATATATATATACACACACATATACATATACACACACACAAACACATATATATATACAATCATCATTGTTTTAATGTCCACTTTTCCATGCTTGCATGGGTTAGATGGAATTTATCGAGACAGATTTTCTCAAACTAGATGCCCTTCATCTCACCATTCCTTGTTTCCAAGGAACAGAGTTTCTTCCTTTGGCTGGACGTTTCCAAGGAAGACTGGAAGTGAATGACACCGCTGATAGGTAGGTGACACTCCTTCACCACGTGAGGCAAGCTGAGGAGAAGCATAAACATGTATACACCACACATACAAATATATAGTTACGTCTGTGTATGTGTATATATTTATATATATATATATATATATATATACATACACACACACACACACACACACCTATGGGTTTATATTACTATTTACTTATAAATCCTTATTTATAAGTAAACATATTATAAAGACATGGGAAGCACTAAATCAAACAAATATATTTGTGTGCCTGTTTTTTTTTTGTGTACGCATATGTGTGTGTGTGTGTGTGTGTGTGTGTGTGTGTGTGTGTAATGCATGTATACACATACACACATATATACACAATCATACGCATAAACACATATACATGCACCGCAATATCATAACACCAATCTGGTCTACATTTACTCTACGTTGCCTCCCCATTGTGTACGAGAAGAAAAGCTCAAGAATAGGTCACCATAAGCTACCAAACAAAAGGACTTGAGAAACAAAACACACACACACACACACACACTTCGATATAAATGCTGAAATTCTGAAGCATTTGAAGTCATCAAGCCATTGAAAACATGAAGGACAAGCAGCACGAATGCGTTGTGACGTCATCACATGTCGATACGTTGAGTCAGACGATAAGCTTTTGATGTCGTCTGCGGGTCTTCGCTGAAACCTAACAGCTTATTTTACGTTTGTTTTGTAGGTTTTAGTTTGGTTTTTCAGTTTGGTTATAGTTTTGGTCACACTCAATCACACACACACAGACTCATTCACTCTCACTGTCACACTCGGTCACATACAAACACACACATAACACTCTTGCACATTTACACTCATTCAATCATCCACACACACACACACAAACATGTCCTTTGTTCGAGTTAAAACTTAATCCGACAAAAACTCACATTCTCTTACATTCTCTTCTACATTCACACTACTCTTCTACATTCACACACATTCACTCTTATACGCATTCACACTCTCTCTCCCATTTTCTTTCACGCAATCAGTCACACTCACATTCACGCTCTCTCTCTCTCTCTCTCTCTTAGGCATTCGCACTCACTGAATCAGTTTTACACGCACGTTCGCGCATAATCATACACACACGCACACACACAGCCACTCACTCGGGCAATTCACTCAAGCGATCATATGCATTCACTCATATACAACCACTCTCTTGTGCACTCATACTTAATCACTCACACAGTCACGTGTTCACTCTCATGCATTCTCCATACAATCATTGAATAGCATACTCTCTCATTCAATAACTGCCACACACACTTTTACACGTTCGTTTACTCAATCATCCACTCGCATTTACACTCTAACACTCACATTTTTCTATATTTGATTTTACTCAATTACACACCCACACATTCAAACTCGCAGTCACTCAATCACATACCTTTCACTCAATAACTACATACACACACATGTTCATTCTTCTATGCATTCATACTCAACAACTGCTACACACTCAATAACTGCCACACACACATGTTCACTCACTTCCGCGTTCACATTCACTCAATTACATACAAACACACACACACACACTCTTATGCGTTCATACCTTCACTCAATAATTGCCCCACCTCCCCACACACGCCGAGGTTCAAATTCTTGCACGTTCACACACACACACGAGCGCGCACGCGGAGGTTCACACTCTTGCATGCTCACACTCACTCAAACACATACACACGTTCACTCACTTACGCAGTCACACACTCACTCCACCTGTCTTTCTCTCTCGCTCATTCTCCTTCACACACATATACACTGACTCACACTTAATTAACACAGACACACGTTCATACATTCTCTCACACACAAAGTACAATTAACAATTCTTTATGTAGTCGGGGTTGGGTGGGTTATGGCGAGTTTTATAAGGAATTTATATTTATCACTCATTACTTAGTTATATATAAATACACACACACACACATATATATATATATATCAGTGTGTACGTATTTGTGTAGATATGTGTGTATCCATATATAAATATATAGATATAAATATATGTGTATATATATATATATATATATATATATATATACATATATATAGTAAGGTGATTGAAATCAAAATAAGCAACAAGGATATCCAGAGGTAATGCAGTACGATCGTTTCATGCAACTCCATTTAATTGAACAATGTAATCATTACATCAATTTAAAATGCAGAGCAATCTTCAGCTGCACAAAGACATAGAATTTAATTAAATTAGAACAGATGGACACATTAGTATAATAATACCTAAAATCTCCCAGAGGTTAGGGAATCAGACAGAGAACATCTTGTTTTAGCCACAACATGGAAGCTAATAAATAGAATGTCAAAGAAGACACTGCCTGTCACTAATTTTATTGTTTTTTTTTTTTTAGTTTAGAATTATGGACTATCATATCAAACTTTGTATATCTAAAGCTTAAGAGAATAAAGGGCATTATCTGTTAGGGGTAGGGGTGAGTACCATATTCACCTGAATCTACAATTTTGCTGAACTTATATATATATATATGCCCGAACACTTCGAAACGCTTAGTTTAGAATAGGGGCAGCTGATGAAGGAAATATTCTCTCTGTGGCCTGTTTGTTTTCTGTACTCTATTTATGTTATTTTTTTCATTTTGTCCACATATTTTTGTGACGTCCTGTACCCAGATATGCATCTATATACACATGTAGATGTAGGTATGTACATACATGTACGTATATACGCATAGACTCACATATTATATGTATATTATATATATATATATATATATATATATATATATATATATATATATATTAGAACTCCGAATATGAATGTATATTTTTATTAATATTTAGCAGAAGCAACAGGGTGACTCAAGTGTGTGTGTGCGTGTGTGTGTTGTGTATGCATACATAAAGAGAGAGGAGTGAGGGAAAGGTAGGTAGAGAGAGAGAAAGAAAGAGAGAAGAGACAGATAGAGAGGTACATTACACGACTGTGAAAGTGCTGTAATGAATTTGGAGTTATCGCCCCTGCATATGTCGATCAGCTGAACTCCTGCCAATACAGGTAGTCTTCGATTTAACAGTTAAATGTATGGTGCGTTTACAGTTGGAAGTTGACCGTTCCTGTCGTGACCATTCCACCTATTTCTTTATCAGTGTCTGTATTGTCTAATGCTGTAAACGCCACACCAACGAAATCAGTCCCACCCTTTAGAAAACATTAATAGTTTACCAGAATATTAACGAATATTTTTTTTTTTACTTCGCCCAACGTTTTTATTATCAAGACATGCATGCGTATATATATATATATATATACATATATATATATATATATATATAT
>NC_069008.1:1819707-1821608 GCF_001194135.2 Octopus bimaculoides
CTTGCTTCCCAAATAAGGTATTGGGTTCAGTTCCACTGTGTGGCACCTGGGGCAAATATCTTCAGATATAACCTCGACCCGATCAAAGCTTTGTGGGCAGACTTGATGGACGGAAACTGAAAGAAGCCCATCGTATGTATGTATGTATGTACGAATATGTGCGTGTGTGTGTGTGTGTTTTGTGCCCCCACTACCGCTTGGCAACCGGTGTTGGTTTGTTTACATCTAACTCAAAGTTTCGGCAAAAGAAACCCGACAAAATAAGTTACCGGACAGTTAAAAAGGGATCGATTTGTTCGACGAAACCCTTCAAGGCATGGGCACCGTCCAAAGACCAAAACAAATGAAAGATAAAGCACACACAACCGTGGATGTACGATTGGAGGTAGAGCTTTGGCCATTTTTTAAAAATCAGGCCAGCAACCAAGTGGAGGCCTCCTTCGTTAGCTCACGATGTATGTGGTAGCGGTAATAGTATTACCAACACCACCCAACCATCACCACCACCACTATCAGTGCCGCCACTGTTAATAACACTACTACTTCTGCCAAACTTCCTGTCCATAAGACGGTCGAGTTATGTAGATCAACAACCGCAGATAGAGACACGCACACGTATGTACACATACACGCCTTCAACACACACACACACATATACGCAGTTACAAACAAGCGCATGCAGTCATTACTCTTCCTCCCACACTCTCACACAGCTATACTCATCCAAACCACCACACACAACAACACACACGCACATACATAAAGATTCTATTATAGCCCGACATATCTCTACACTCAATACATAAAACATTCAGGCACACACACGCAGTTAAGACATTCATAACTGCATCTCAAAACTACACACAGCATATATATATATATATATATATATACACATGCACACACTCACACACACACATATATATATATATATATATATATATATATATATATACAGCTCCCTATTCAAACACATCCACGGCTATTCACTGTTACAACCATATACATTGTGTGTGTATGTTCACACACACACGCAGATAGATAGATAGATAGATAGATAGTCGAAATTTACAGAAAAACAAAAGACGAAGACAGGTGTATAAACAACAAGCAGCTATATTAGTTTGACGTTCGGGAAAGTAAGAAAGTCTTTTATGTTTCGAGCCTACGCTCTCCAACAGAAAGAAACACGAGAAAATAAACAGTGAGTGTGTGTGTGTGTGTGTATACGGTGCTGGGGGAGTAGAAAGATAGGGTATTTCCAATGCAGAACTCAACCAGAGTTCTGGCTATCTACACTGTCAGATGCCAGACAAATATTGAAATTCTTCATGTGTAGAAACAAACTACTGACTGGTTCCACGACGATAAAACCATTGTGTGGGTTTAGCGAAGAGTAATATATAATCCGAAGACGAAGACAGGACTTCAAAACACACACACAAATATGAGTTTTGTATATATACATGGACAGGGTAGGCCAAAAGACACGCACCAAAAGTAAAACATATTTATATTGCACATACATACGTACACAGCTAAGGTTTAAACAGAATAAATAAATGAATGATAAAAGCAGACGTATATAATGACCCAAATTATTATTATTTATAATAATAATGGTTTCAAGTTTTGCTTCAAAGACAGCGATTTGTCGGGAGGGAACTAGTCGATTCCATCGACCCCGGTGTTTCATTGGTATTTAATTTATCGACTCCGAAAGGATGAAAGGCTAAGTCGACCTCGACGGAATTTGAACTCAGAACGTAGCGGCAGACGAAATACCGCGAAGCATTTCGCCCGGCATGCTAACGATTCCGCCTTTCACATATAATAATAAATAATAATAATAATAATAATAATAATAATAATAATAATAATAATAATAATAATAATAATAA
>NC_069008.1:1822052-1823162 GCF_001194135.2 Octopus bimaculoides
TGGAAACATGGGTGTTTTGTTCAACATCCTTAAACAACCCTTATTAAGGAAACTTTTGAGTGGGATGGGCTACTCGACCTGAAGAAAATTCTAACTGGGCCCCACCTGCGAGGTCATGCGCTGTTTATCTTGATATGAGACCACTATGTCGCGCACGTATGGTTGTGATGCATGTGCCTGGTGTACCCTTATCAGACGGGTAGTCATGATGGGTATACTGGGCTTCGTATATTTTACCCCAGGGTCACTTTGATGGCATGCCCTGCTCTTTCACTCAATAATAATGGTTTCAAATTTTTCCACAAGGGCAACCATTTTCGAGGAGGGGAATCTGCCGATTACATCGACTGCAGCGTTCAACTGGTACTTCATACACACACACACACACACATACACACTTGGATCTAACTCTGCACAAACCATTCACTGTGACACATTCATACAATACACACACGCACGCGCAATTAGAATCACTCTACACATCCCAATAACACCCAGAACTACCCTCGACCCCACCCCAACTTATCACACACACACACTCCACAAAACAGACCCCTCCCCCATACATACGCACAGCCGCCCCCCATCCCCTTCTCTCTGCCTCCGCCACCGTATTTCATCACACTCGCCCAACCCTGACACATTAACCTACCCCGTAAGGCAATCGCTATACCTTATCTGGTCTAAAGTCTAATATAGCACATTCCCAACATATGGATGTATGTGTGTATATACATACATATATATATATACATACATACCTGTAGATAAATGTGTGTGTATATATATATATATATATGTATGTATATGTATGCGTGTTAGTGTGCGCGTGCATTCTTAACAGCTGTACGTCTCTTATCCCCGAGAAGTTTGCGTGCGCGTATGTATGTACATGTATGGTATGTGTGCATGTATGTATATAAAAATACATACGTTTCTGTATGTATGTACGCATGTATATATAATATATATAAATATATATATATAGACACACATATATATATATACATATATATACACATATATAATATACATACACACACATTCACATGTATATGTACATACGTATATATGTTTGTGTGCGTGTGTATGTATACATTATCTCTCTCT
>NC_069008.1:1823774-1824521 GCF_001194135.2 Octopus bimaculoides
ATATATATATATATATATAATTATGTGTATTTCTTCTATCTTAATGAATAAAAATTCTTCTGATAGAATAAATGGGTTAATAGAAACCAATGTAGCAAAGAACACAAAATAACTGTGGTTTAGTTCCTGTTTTTAAGGCAGGAGATAGATATATTATACACACGTGCAGATATACGTATGCATATAAAGACACGCATACAGACGTACACCCATATATACGTGTGCGTCTTAACCGCAAATTTACACACGCACGCACGCAAAATTCGAATTGTAAAGCCTTTTCGTAGCTGGTGCATAGTTAGTTCCAGAGAGAGCCCAGTGGACGTACGGATTTCAACAGTAAAACAAGTTTTTCATGCAATTCGCAGTCTTTTTGGTTGTACACTGAGAGGAATAAATCACGTTTCACAACTATTGTAAAATTATATATGATCAATGTTGTTCCAGAAACGACCATCCTGTCGTTATATTCTGGATTTTCCGGTCTGTCTTTGTATTGTCTATCTGTCCGTATGTTTTTATTGTTGTCCGTTACGTTCTTATTCCGTTAATTTTTTTTTGGGATATATATAAAGGCGGCGGGCTGGCAGAAACGTTAGCACACCGGGCGAAATGCTTAGCGGTATTTCGTCTGCCGCTACGTTCTGAGTTCTGAGGTCGACTTTGCCTGTCATCCTTTCGGGGTCGATTAAATAAGTACCAGTTATGCACTGGGGTAGATGTAATCGACTTAATCTCTTTGTCTAT
>NC_069008.1:1824532-1827071 GCF_001194135.2 Octopus bimaculoides
TATATATATATATATATATATGTAAATAATATGTGACAATTATTCGGTAGCCATGATAAAACTCCGAGTTTCGGATGTCAGGGCGGAAACACACGCCGCCATCTCTTCAGTTATCTGGCCATATGGCTACGGAATAATTGTCACATATTATTTACAGATAAATTCCTCTATTTACATAATATCGAGGTCTCTTTCTTTTGTTGTCTTACCTTTTCTATCAATATATATATATATATATATATATAATACAGAATAGGACAAGAACACAAAACATCCAGACAGTTAGGTGATACAAGAAAGGGACAAAACATACAGATGGACGATACAAAGAAAACATGGACATGTCATTCGGATCCAGATTATCTTTGCAATTTCAGCTGGTTACATATATATTGATAGAAAGGGTAAGACAACAAACACACACACACATAACTCCCAATAAACGTGCTGAGTGTTCTTTATTTTGTTTGTCCACTCATATACATACATACATACATACATACATACATACATACATACATATACGTTTATTAATTTAAAAAAGTAATAATAATGTGTTTTGAATGTCACAACAATGCACTATAATAACTGTTGTAATTTAATCATCCATAGTCTAATATAATACTTCGGTATATAAAAATTCATTCTTCAGATATCCCTAGGGATTGATCGAGTCACTGCTACAATCGATTTTCCAACGGGGTTTTTTTGTTTTTTTTAAATTTTTTTTTTAATGAATTTGTGTTGCAAGATTCCTGATGTTAATCTTGTGCTGAAACATATTGTAATATTTCGGGATAGTCATTTCGTTTTTTGCTTTTTCTTCTTTTTTATAACTGAATAAGCACTTGCCCTATATTCCCGGTCTTCACTTCAGCATTATTATTATTATTATTCTAGTGGAGACGCAATGGCCTATTGGTTAGGGCAGCGGATTCACGGTCATAGGATCGCGGTTTCGATTCCTAGACCGAGCGTTGTGAGTGTTTATTGAGCGAAAACACCTAAAGCTCCACGAAGCTCCGGCAGGGGATGGTGGCGAACTCTGCTGTACTCTTTCACCACAACTTTCTCTCACACTTACTTCCTGTTTCTGTTGTACCTGTAATTCAAAGGAGTCAGCCTTGTCACACTGAATATCCCCGAGAACTACGTTAAGGGTACATGTGTGTGTGGAGTGCTCAGTCACTTGCACGTTAATTTCACGAGCAGGCTGTTCCATTGATCGGATCAACTGGAACCCTCGACGTCGTAAACGACGGAGTGCCAACAACAATTATTATTATTTTAGTATTTTTTGTCTGAAATCTTTCGTCACGCGTTCCGTGACCTCTTCAGCGACTCTCCATCCCACGTGTCTTCTGGAGAATCACTGAAGTGGTCGCATGTGTGTGTCGAAAGATGTCCAGACAATGGACAACAAATAAAAACAGTAGTAAACAACTGAAGAACGAATATATACACAGGGTATGTGTTAGTTTGAAAAAAGAGATGACCAACCAGAAATATAACAACACACACACACACACACACATATATATATTCTTTTATTATTTTACTTGTTTCAGTCATTTGACTGCGGCCATGCTGGAGCACCGCCTTAAAGGGTTTTAGTCGAAGAAATCGACCCCGGGACTTATTTATTATTTGTAAGCCTAATACTTATTCTATTGGTCTTTGGCCGAACCGCTAAGTTAAGGGGATAAACACAAAGACACACATAAACCTATACATATATACAACGGGCTTCTTTCAGTTTCCATTTACCGAATTCACTCACAAAGCTTTGGTTAGCCCGAGGCTATAGTAGAAGACACTTGCCCAAGGTGCCATGCAGTGGGACTGAACCCGGAACCATGTGGTTGGTAAGCAAGCTTCGTACCACAGCCAGACAAACACAAACATTGATAATGCAGGTTTGTATCTGCTTATGTGTCGAAGTTAAAGAGATGTGTGTGTGTGTGTGTGTATGTATGTATGTATGTGCGTAGGTATTTGCGTGTGTGTGTTCCTGTATGTATCTGAACGTGTGTGTGTGTGTGTGTGTATGTCTATATGTGTGCTTAAACCGTGTATGTTTAAGAGCTTAATAAGTATAGCTAAACACAGATTAACTTTAACGGGATTTAAGGAGATTAATTCCAGAGAGGCGATAAGTTAGCGGCAGAAGTACTGTTCATAGTCGCGGTAGTAGTTAGTCTAGACAGACACACAGCCATGTGGATGGATGGACAAATTTGGGAGGGCCAATGTTACATACGCACACACACGTTTATCCTATAGATATATATATATATAGATATATATGAAAAAGGAAAACATTAAAAACTTTATAACCCTCCTCCTCCTCCTCCTTTCTCTCGTACTCCCAACTCACCTACCCCCCTTGCCACATAAAACATACACACTTTCCTCCTTCTCTCCCGCCCGCCAGCCCGCCCGCCCGCCATTCCCGCGTAGCCTCAGTCGCCATGGTGACAACGACCGAGTAAAAAAATAAAAAGTTTACCTGTCGTGAAGTGAAAAAGTTTATTGGAAC
>NC_069008.1:1830671-1833486 GCF_001194135.2 Octopus bimaculoides
CTCACAGCGTTCACACACAAACAATTTTTCTCGTCTGGCCGTAAAGCCTTTTCTGTTTGTTTTCCTGTCTTGTTTTTTGTCCGCCACAACATTCCTCCATGGCAAGATTTAATTTGTGTATACAAATTTAATTTGCGGTTCATGGGAAGAGCTGTTTTAACGATGCGTCCTGCCTACCTCTTCGAAACGCCGGTGTTAAAACGTGGGTGGCTGATGAAGGAGAATGTTCTCTATGTGGCTTGTGTGTTTTCTCTGCAATGTCCTGTACCCAGATATGCACCTATACATACAGGTGGATGTCGGTATGCACATACCTGTACGTATATATGCATATACTCATTTACTATTTGTTTATATATATATATTTCTATATATAATGTACTCATCTGTGATAGAAAGGTCAACAAAAAAGGTACTCCATCTGGTGAGTGATGAATATTATTTATTTAAAGGACACAATACATGTCTTTATGTGCTACTAATAGTTTCATATGTCACGAAAGTTGAAATATTATTGATTAGAGCAATAAACAATTTTGTCATCGTCTGCGGATATGCTATGCGAACACACACACATACACGTGTGCGAACATACACATTTAAACAGACATACAAACACGCACACTCCCATGGTTCCGAGGTAGCTATGAGATGTTGCGCAATAACGTAACACCGAGTGCTCTGCTTCTTGAGGCAGAAACAGCTGCAAGCTAAGGAAAGTAATTAGTTAACTCCTGTTCTTTTGTCATTCATTAACAGACACACACACACACACATATATATATATATATACATATGTATGTGTGTTTGTCTTTGTACACGTATATCTATATATACATGTGAATATAATTATATACCTACACACGCATGCGTGCAAGTATACATACCTCTGTGTGTGTGTGTGTGTGTGTGTGTGCGTGTAAAATGCACACACACACACAATGAGCTTCCGCTCAGTTTCTGTCCACTAGATTCCACTGCCAAAGTATTGGTCTTTGGAAGCCAGCACAAATTAGAAACAAACATCTGCCTGTAAAATGGTGCGTAGGAATCGAACCGCAAACCGCACGGTTTGCGAAACGACCGCCTTAACCACACAGACATGCCTGCTGACCAGTAAAATCTACTTCGTCACCTGAGATAATGCGTGCCATATCTATCGTTATTTCATTTGGCGGTGGAGGTGATGGGGGCAGTTTATATGGCGATGTTCATGAGTGTCGGGTGGTAAGGCAGTGGTGGTGATGTCATAGTGTGATAGTGGTGACGATGGAGGTGGTATGATTTAGGCAGATGTGGTGGCGGTGGTGATGGAGTGGTCGTATGACGATGTCGGTGGAGGGTATGAAGTCAGTGGATTAGGGGTGGAATGACAGTGGTGGTGGTTAGCGATGTTGTGATTTTATGGAGATGTCGTTGGAGAATGTGGTGGCGGTGTGGTGACGTAATGGTGGTGTTGGTGGAGACGGTGGTGGCATTCTGGCTGCAAGACATCGGTGAGGGTATGGTGGTGGTGGTGGTGATGGTGATGATGGTTGTAGTTATGTGATGGTGATGGTGGTATTCCAATGGCGGTGGGAATAAAATAGCCTGGTCGGTGATGGTAATGATGCTATTGTTGATGCTGATGGTGGTGGTGGTATTACTATGGTGGCGTTGGCGGTAGTTCGCATAAGGTAACGTTAATGTGTAGTAGTGTTGGTGGTGGTGGTGGTGGTGACGGTCATGTAATGTGGTGCGATGGTGTCGAAGACGAGAGGAGTGGGTGCTGTAAAGGGCTTTCCCTCAAAAGTTCCTGGCTTTAAGGGTATCGAGAAAAGCTTGGCTGGAGAGGCCCAACCTTTCGAGTTCTTTTACAGGGCTTAGAAAAACCGAAGGACCGCTGCAACAAGTGTGAATCTGAGGGGGGAATATGTTGATTAAAATCATAATTAACTGATCCTCCTGTATTTTCTTTTACTCACAGCTAGGAACTTTTCAGCACCACCCTCGTACGTGACACATATGCACATTCTCTCCCTCTCTCTCTCTCCCTCTCACTCTGCACGCGCGCGTGTGCGTACAACGCGGCTGTTTCAATTACGTAACGTGAATCATTAGAATTTTTAAGATAAGCTATCATCACTCACCAAACATATTTACGATAGGGCACAGAGTACGGACCAACAAAAGATAACATTTCACAGAAACATATCTACCTATCAATCTTTTATCCCTTACTTGTTTCCGTCATAAAACTGCGGCCATGCTGGGGCACTGCCTTGAATTTTTAGACGAATGATTTGACTCCAGTACTAATTTTTCAAACCTGGTACTTATTCTATCGGTCTCTCATACCGAACCGCTAAGTTACGAGGACAAGTGGTAGTAGGGGACAAACACAGACACAAAGACACACACACACACACATCACATCACATAGTCATATATACGACGGTCTTTCAATTTCCGCCTACCAAATCCACTCACAAGGCTTTGGCCGGACCGAGGCTACAGAAGAAGGCACTTTCGCAAGATGCCAAGCAGTGGGACTGAACCCGGAACCGTGTAGTTGGGAAGCAAGCTTCTTACCACACAGCCATGCATACGATTTTATTATATGGGTTTATAAGAAGAACCAAGGAACATCAATTCGCTATCCAGTTAATGTTGGCTATGTCCAGGTCGATGTTTGAAACCTGACCTGTTTAAAATTTTATCTGATGACGGTGGATTTATATATTATAATGCACTCTTTTATGACTGTATTAAATAAACAAAATTCTATCGAAACAGCTGTCTGAAATTTTAAATGCCTATTATGCTTACTTCTCTC
>NC_069008.1:1833832-1835386 GCF_001194135.2 Octopus bimaculoides
TGTGTGTGTGTGTGTGTGTGTGTGTGTGTGTGTTTGTCCCCCTAGCATTGCTTGATAACCGATGCTGGTGTGTTTACGTTCCCGTCACTTAGCGGTTCGGCAAAAAAGACCGATAGAATAAGTACTAGGCTTACAAAGAATAAGTCCCGGGGTCGATATGCTCGATTAAAGGCGGTGCCCCAGCATGGCCGCAGTCAAATGACTGAAACAAGTAAAAGAGTAAAAAGAGTGAAGAATATAAAGGACTACTGAAGAGGTTGCAAAACGCAACGAATTTTAGAAAAAATTAATAAGTAAATGAATGGAAATAGAACCGGTGAATGTGTTAAGAAGGCACTAAAAGAGCATGGCAGTTCCTAAACACAATAGTATATATACATATCTATCTACCTATATATACAGGGCTATTCAAAAAGAATGAACCGATTTCATTACGCAATATTTTAATAAGGAAAAGCAATAGAAAACTCCAGCTAAGTCACAAGTGTTTACTCACAATCAACTTTTATTTCCTGTCTTACAAGTGTTCAATGTGGCCACCACCTGCAGCACGTGCAACACCGCTGTGATAAGAGAACTCCTCCCAGGCGCATACCAGCATATCACGATCCACTGAGTTGATCGCTGTTGTAATTCGATGTCTAAGGTCATCGAGGTTAGTGGGTGGCGGTAGAACATAGAGGCGATCTTTTACATATCCCCACAAGAAAAAAATCACACACGGTGAGGTCTGGGGATCTCGCATGCCAAGCACAAAGAACGTCTGGGAGGAATTCTCTTATCGCATTGATGTGATGTTGCCCATGCTTCAGGTGGTGGCCACTTTGAACACTTGTAAGACAGGAAATAAAAGTTGATTGTGAGTAAACACTTGTGACTTAGCTGGAGTTTTCTATTGCTTTTCCTTATTAAAATATCGCGTAATGAAATCGGTTCATTCTTTTTGAATAACCCTGTATATATATATAGGTAACAAGTACAATTGTCGCTAAAGTGATGGAGGGTACTAGCAAGAACCATCATTGCTAAAAATAAGAGTCAAAACAACTTTTAGCCACGTGAGAGCACTTTTCTAACAGCTGACAAGCGAGATGGAGTCATATCAGTGCTGATTTCAGATTTGATTAATCTTTATCAGTGAGTCATTAGTCCGTCACCGAGGGTTAATGAACCTGAGTCACCGTGTCAGACTTATATAGAAAACCATAGGAAATATCGACTAATTATGAATATGGTAAAGTGAGAATTAATTATAAATAATTAAGGTGGCGATTCGCCATTTAGAACCGATAGGCAACAAGTTCAGCCGTCACTTAAGTCAGGGGTTTTCAAACTTTTTGACTTGCGGACCCGACCCCTTTATATTTTAGGTTTTACCTTAGGGACCACGCTTATGAAATTTATACATAAATATTTGCTTAAAATAACATATATTTTTACATTTATTGATTTAACAGTATTTAACAAATAGGTTTATTGTCAATTAAAAGATTTCGATTTAAAAAAAACATATATAAAATCAAATTGCCCATAAAAAGTATTTGCTGCCCACGG
>NC_069008.1:1835600-1840131 GCF_001194135.2 Octopus bimaculoides
ATAAAAGATGATTGCAGCTTCTCAGAAAAGAGTTATTTCTTCAATGGCTTCGTACGATCGTATGTGTACGTAGGTGGCTTTTCAACCCAATTTTTCGTCCCACAACTATGTTCGTAGATGCGTGACACCTACTTCTCATTTCAGTGCAAACGTACCGCGGTGCACGTGTCGATTTCTGCCTGGCTCATGTTACTTTAAATGGTTGTCAAACCCATCTCTTGAGAGGAGAGAAGAAATCGTCCTGCACGTACTGCACTTCACTTCCTGTCGTGTTTCTTGCTGCCACTGTAAACTGGAGTCCCGCTCGCGGAGTGAGCGCTTCGAAGCAACATGCGACATTTGTTTTTGCTCAAAGACACCGCGACTCTACTTGAAGCCTTTTTATACATCTCAAGCTAAAAGCCGAACTCCGTGCAGACGTTTGATCTAGCTCTTGGCGAGGGCTAATTGGTCTGCGGCCCAAAACTAAAGAGAGCTGAACAGCATGCTTAAAGTACATCTATAATGACTATTATGCCTCGGTGGTGTTTGATCAGAATGGATGAGAATTAACTCTGTGATGCAATCACTGCATCGTTCCCGTCCCAATTTGAATTCCAACTTTTGGCCAGTTTGTCCCAAAGTTTCCGACTACCAAATCCACTCACAAAGTGAGTGGTTGGCACGAAGCAATATGTGGTTGGGAAGCAAGCTTCTTACCACACAGCTACATGCTAGTTAGATTTGGTAGAAACGGCAGTCGAATCTCTCTCAAATCACACCCTGCTGTCTCATGTTTCTCTACGTACGTATGAGCCAGAGAAGGGGATGACCTCTACTTTAAAAGTGAAACGCAAACAAATTGATCGTTAATAATTAGGGCAGTCGGAATTGCGTTAAATTCAGTTGTTTTATTTTTCATTGTGTTTGTGTGTGTGCGCGCGCACATGTGTGTATGTGTGTGTTAAATTAGTAAACTGAAATGTAATTATTATTACAGTCTAACAACGTCTAATGCAGTTGATATGTGTGTGTATATATATATATATATATTTAATACATACACTCACACATACATACATATGAGCATTGATATATACATGTACATATATATACTTAGAAGCATAAAAACAGAGACATGTATGTATATATGTATATGTGTGTGTGTTTATATATATATATATAAACACACACACATATACACATTTCTCCTGCACACGTACTCTTCTCAGTCAGTCTCTCGCTTTCTCTTTCTCTCACCCCTCCACCTCATTAGCACGCATGTTAATCAACTGGAGCTCGTTAATTACAGGTGTTAAACTTTCACCGTTCCTCCTTGGCAGAACTGATGATAACTGTTGCTCTTTTGCTCTTCTCCCAATGTTTGTCTTTAATCGTGTAAATCCCGACGTTAATCTGCGATTATAAAACTCAGGTTTCAAAATGTGTGTGCGCGTGGTTGGTCGGTCGTAACTGTTTTTGTTCTTGTTAATAATTAGTGGTGGTGGTGGTGTGTTGGTATGTTGTGGCGGTGATGGCGATGGTGATTTGCGGTGGTGATGGTGGATGGTAATTGTGGTGGTGGCGATGGTGATTCTAGTTGGCACTGTAACGGAATGGTGGTTGGCACTCCGTCGCTTACGACGTCGAGGGTTCCAGTTGATCCGATCAACGGAACAGCCTGCCCGTGAAATTAACGTGCAAGTGGCTGAGCACTCCACAGACACGTGTACCCTTAACGTAGTTCTCGGGGATATTCCGCATGACACAGTGTGACAAGGCTGACTCCTTTGAATTACTGGCACAACAGAAACAGGAGGAAAAAGTGAGAGAAAGTTGTGGTGGAAGAGTACAGCAGGGTTCGCCACCCACCCTCTGCCGGAGCCTCGTGGAGCTTTAGGTGTTTTCGCTCAATAAACACTCACAACGCCCGGTCTGGGAATCGAAACCGCGATCCTATGACCGCGAGTCTGCTGCCTTAACCACTAGGCCATTGCGCCTCCACTGTAACGGAATGGTAGTGACGGGTAAGGCGGCGAACTGACAATCGTTAGCACGCCGAGCGAAATGCTTAGTGGTATTTCGTTTGCCGTTACGTTCCGGGTTCAAATTCCGCCGAGGTCGACTTTGCTTTTCATCCTTTCGGGGTCGATAAATTAAGTACCAGTTGCATACTAGGGTCGATCTAATCGACTGGATCCCCCTCCCCCCAAAATTTCGGTCCTTGTGCCTAGAATAGAAAAAGAATGGTAGTGCGGGTAGCTATACGACGGTGCTATTGGTATGATATAGCAGTGGTGGTGGTGGGGAAGAGAGGCGAGGAGGTATGATATGATGGTGCTGATGTTAGTGGTTGTGAAGGTGGTGGTGGTTTTGGTATAAAGCAGGGCTTCTCAACCAGTCCCACCCGGCCAGTATTTTATCAACCTCTGATTGAGCCGGCCAATGATCAACAGTAAAAAATGCACCACGGTAGTGGCTGTGTGGTAAGTAGCTTGCTTACCAACCACATGGTTCTGGGTTCAGTCCCACTGCGTGGTACCTTGGGCAAGTGTCTTCTACTATAGCCTTGGGCCGACCAAAGCCTTGTGAGTGGATTCGGTAGACGGAAACTGAAAGAAGCCTGTCGTACATATGTATATATATATATATATATGTATGTATGTTTGTGTGTCTGTGTTTGTCCCCCCACCATCGCTTGACAACCGATGGTGGTGTGTTTACGTCCCCGTAACTTAGCGGTTCGGCAAAAGGGACCGATAGAATAAGTACAAGGCTTACAAAGAATAAGTCCTGGGGTCGATTTGTTCGACTAAAGGCGGTGCTCCAGCATGGCCACAGTCAAATGACTGAAACAAGTAAAAGAGTAAAAGAGAAATTGTTTTCAATACTATTTGTAGTCACAAGTAGACAAGGGTATCCAATCGGAGCCTCCCATAGCTGATCCAGCAGAACACTGAATATGTAACGGTTGACTCAGAAGATCCCCACCCCTGGCTGGTACTCGTTCACAAGCGAGTACAACCTGGTGACAGGTACTCTTATTTTGTTAGGAGTTTTCGGTGCCTTTGTGATCAAGAGTGAACACAGACAATCTCTCAGTACCTCCCAAGCTGAAACCTATGACACATCCAGGACAGCTGAATGAGGAGGGTTGAAGGCTGTTGTAAGACCCACTCAGCGGGTACTCATTCACAAGCAAGTACAGCCTGGTGACAGGTACTCTTATTTTGTCAGGTGTTTTAGGTATCTAAGCAGTCATAAGACCTTCTCAGTCCTCCCACTCTTGGTCTTGTAGAACATCAAGAATGTAACAGCTGAACGTGAAAAGAGGCTGTCCTAAGACCCATCTAGCAGGTACTCATTTAGGTACTCATATACATAAGACAGTAATGTAGGATTTGAAGCAGATTCAGCTGGTATTTCTACCAGGTCTTGTGATCATAGATAGGTCTCCCTCATTTGCCCATACATATCTATGACAGTAGGATGTGATTTGAGGGAAATTTGGCTGCTATTTTTACCAGCTCTAGCGACCATACAGAGATCTTTCGCATTGGCTCATATATACATATGACAATACGATGTTGATTTGAGGGAGATTTGGTTGGTATATCTACCAGCTCTAGCGACCATACAAAGGCCTCACCCATTGGCTCATACATACATATGACAGTAGGATGTGATTTGAGGGAGAGTTGGCTGGTATTTCTAACAGTTGTAGCTACCATATAGAGAGGTTCAATTGGCTCATACATATATATATAAACATACATATGTTAGGGTATAATTTGAAGGAGAGTTGGCTGCTATTTCTACCATGTAGAACTAGCTTTGTTGATTCGAAAATACATACACACATGCGTTAGACAGCAGGCTGTGATTTGAGGGAGATTTGGCTGATATTTCAACCAGGTCGATCCACGCCCACCACATTGAGCTCTCCTTTGGCTTGGGATCAATACAGCTCTCAAAAAAAAAAAAAAAAAAAAATCCGATCAAGACCAATGAAATATAGGTCCCAGGTTATTAGTCAGGAAAAAAAAAATTGATCAATCAGGTCGATGAGAACAATCAATATATTTAATTTAATTATCTGAAATCGAAATAAATTAAGGAAAGCAAATTTGATACACCCAATCACATGGAAAAAGTAGTGGGTGAATATTATGCGTGTGCATGTATATGTGTGTGTGTGTGTGTGTCTGTGTGTAATACAACAGGATGCTGCACCCTGCTAGATGTACATTCATATGTATGTATGTATACGTGTATATGTATGTATGTATGTATGTAAGCATACGTGCATGTATGTATGTATGTATGTAGGTAGGTGTGTATGTATGTTTGCATATGTATGTATGTATGTATACTTGTATGTGTTCTTATATATGCATGCTTAATATATACATACATGCTTAATATACATGTATATCTGTGTCTGTATGTGTGTGCATTTATGCATTATTGCATATATGTTTGTGCGCCTTCACGCATACATAATAGTATATGAATGTGTATGTAATGTATGTGCGTATGTATGTGTGCGTTG
>NC_069008.1:1840446-1843455 GCF_001194135.2 Octopus bimaculoides
GGTTGGCATTAGGAAGGGCATCCTGCCACAGAAACCATGCTAAATCACATTGGATCCTGATGCAGCTCTCCAGCTTATCAGCTCCAGTCAAACCGTTTAACCCATGGCAGCATGGCAAGTGGACATTAAATGATGGTACTGGTGACGATGAGTAGATTGCAGAGTAGACTGGATGCTTTTTATGTGGCACCAGCACTAGCAGGGTCACCCAATAATTTGCAAGACAAAGATCTTTTGAGAGGGAAGGGGGTGTAGTGGCGCGAAATTATGGCCGCCATTAAGGAAGTACAATCTACGCATGCGCAAGGGACTTGCCTTCCCGGAAGCCCCTCGAGTGCGCATGCGTAGTAAAACCAGTACTTAAAGCACTTCTTTCACTTTCTAAGACTCTTCAGCATGATACCTTCGACGTGAAAACAACTTGGTCCTTTCAGATGCCCCAATGAAGCTTTTAACCTTCCAATGCTGACCACAAGTTAACCAGCGGCTGCCAGGCTGAATGACACAGGATTTGTAAAGCCAAGCATCACCAAAACTAAAACTTATTTTATTATGTTGTTAATTATGTTGTTTTATTATGTTATAGGCGAGCGAGTGGCTGTGTGGTAAGTAGCTAGCTTACCAACCACATGGTCCCGGGTTCAGTCCCACTGCTTGGCACCTTGGGCAAGTGTCTTCTACTATAGCCTCGGGCCGACCAAAGCCTTGTGAGTGGATTTGGCAGACGGAAACTGAAAGAAGCCTGTCGTATAAATGTATATATATATGTATATGTATGTGTGCATATGTTTGTGTGTCTGTGTTTGTCCCCCCCCCCTCACCATCGCTTGACAACCGATGCTGGTGTGTTTACGTCCCCATAACTTAGCGGTTCGGCAAAAAGAGACCGATAGAATAAGTACTAGGCTTCCAACGAATAAGTCCTGGGGTCGATTTGCTCGACTAAAGGCAGTGCTCCAGCATGGCCACAGTCAAATGACTGAAACAAGTAAAAGAGTAAAGAGAGTAATTGTTCTACTGTTTCCTTAATATATAATTTTGTTGAAAGGTGATAGAGAGAGACTAATGTCTCTATTGCAACTATCAACTTTTTACAGGAGCATTAGGAGGTGTCCAGAAATATTCTGTATCAGATCTCTAGAGCAGTGATTCCCAATATGGGACACATACCCCACCAGTGGGGCCTGGGAAAACTGTGGTGAGGCATGTGATCCAATTTTTTTAATTTTAAGTAGGACACGGAATTGTGAATATCATATTTCCACAGCAAACATGTTACACCTATACTTTTTAACAACCACTGGTTGGGGCCATACGTTTGCTGTAAAGTTATACTGAGTCCTGGGATCAAATAGGTTGGGAAACACTGCTCTGGAGACTTAAGGCTTATTCTATACATGAAGACTCTCCCAAGTGAACTGCATAGCAACAAAATCATTGGTTCTTGTTAAATTCCCTCCAACTGCTTGATTGATGTATATTTAAATTTTCACCAGATTATTTTCAAAAAGAATGTACTTCTACCGTACTTTTGCATGCTGATGAAGAAAATCACATTTATTTTGGGCTAGAAATTAATTAATGCGCAACAAGTCACAAGCATTTAAAATTACGTAATTTCAGTCTAACGTAACCATCCATTTGCTTGAAATTGGCTAAAATTACATAATTATAATTGCTTTTAACTTCTTTAATATTCATTTCTAGCTGAAAAGAATAGAAAAAGAAAAAAAAAAAAAAAAAAAAAAAACCAATGTGATTTTCATCATTCAAAAGTACATTTTTAAAATTTGAGAAGTGACTGAAAGGAATTTAACAAGATCAAAAGTCTCATATATTTTAGCTTGAGGGACCCTAGGTTTTGATATCCAGGGGTTTCAACCAGCCAAGCCCAATGTTGATATATATTCTTTTATTCTTTGACTTGTTTCAGTCATCTGAGTGTGGCCGTGGTGGAGCACCACCTTCAAGGGATTTTTTAGTTGAAGAAATTGACCCCAGGACTTATTCTTTGTAAGCCTAGTACCTATTCTATTGGTCTCTTTTTTGCTGAACCGATAAGTTACAGCGGGACATAAGCACACCAACATCGGTTGTCAAGAGATGGTGGGGGACAAACACAGACACACAAATATATACATGCACATCATCATCATCATCGTCGTTTAACGTCAGCTTTCCATGCTAGCATGGGTTGGACGATTTGACTGAGGGCTGGTGAAACCGGATGGCAACACCAGGCTCCAATCTGATTTGGCAGAGTTTCTACAGCTGGATGCCCTTCCTAACGCCAACCACTCAGAGAGTGTAGTGGGTGCTTTTACGTGCCACCCGCACGAAGGCCAGTCAGGCGGCACTGGCAATGGCCACGCTCAAACTGGTGTATTTCATGTGCCACCCGCACAAAGAGCCAGTCCAGGGGTACTGGCAACGATCTCACTCGAAAATCCTACAAAGGCCAGTCAGGCGGTACTGGCAACGACCACGCTCAAAATGGTGCACTTTATGCGTCACCCGCACATCAGTGCCGATAGACTGGCCCCTATGCAGGTGACACATAAAACACACCATTTTGTGTGGCACCAGCACTAGGAGGGTCACCCAATAATTTGCAAAATCCATGTCTTGTGCCTATAGTAGAAAAGATTGGCAAACTGGAATAAAGGTGGCAAGCAGGTAGAATCGTTAGCACACTGGGTAAAATACTTAACAGCATTTCCCCTGTCTTTACATTCTGAGTTCAAATTCTGCTGAGGCCGACCTTGCCTTTCATCCTTTCGGGGTTGATAAATCAAGTACCAGTGAAACACTGGGTTTGATGTAATCGACTCATCCCCTCCCACAAAATGGCTGCCTCTCCCTTTTACTTGTATCAGTCTTTTGACTGCGGCCATGCTGGAGCACCGCCTTTAGTCGAGCAAATCGACCCCAGGACTTATTCTTTGGAAGCCTAGTACTTATTCTATCAGTCTCTTTTGCCGAACCGCTAAGTTACGGGGACCTAAACAC
>NC_069008.1:1844429-1844995 GCF_001194135.2 Octopus bimaculoides
GTATATATATATGTTCATGTCAATTTCTCATATATATATATATATACAACCCATGCTAGCATGGAAAGCGGACGTTAAACGATGATGATGATGATGATATATACATACATATATATGTGTGTGTGTGTGTGTGTATCCTTTTTACTGCTGTATTCTAATGTATTTCTGTTTATATTGTATACTGTTGTGTAATTTCTTCACACATATTACTCCAGTTTATGTAAATCCCAAAAATGTTATGCCTTTATATTGCCCCCCCCCTCATCCTTCGCCCTGGTGGCAAATAAAAAATTATTATTTTTATTATTATTATTACTGCTGTTGTTATTTTTTTTATACATGTCAACACATCATCATCTAAGTCCTAAGATAACTCCAGCGATGACTGTACCCTCTTCCCTTTTTAAACATCCTCCCCCTGTTCAGGGGGCAGTATTTTGGGAGAAGCTGTTGCTTTGGGAAGGACGGGGGGGGGCGGGGGCAACATGATAGGTCATTGTGACACACACGCGCGCGCGCAAATATCCTTTTCTTGTTTTACTTGTTTCAGTCATTTCACTGCGACC
>NC_069008.1:1845109-1849914 GCF_001194135.2 Octopus bimaculoides
ATATATATATATATATATATATATACGATAGGCTTCTTTCAGTTTCCATCTGCCAAACCCACTCACAAGGCTTTGGTCGGCCCGGTGCTATAGTAGAAGACACTTGCCCAAGATGTCACGCAGTGGGACTGAACCCAGAACCATGTGGTTAGGAAGCAATCTTCTTACCACATAGCCACGCCTGCGCCTAAACGAATACGAACTTGCCAGGATTTGAACCTGATATCTCGTGACCCGTAGTAAGACACATACATTATCCATTGCGTCACATACAGATAAATGTTTCTTTTTTGAAAACAATTTAACATTGAACACAAGGATCCCTCAATACTTTGTAGAAAGCGTATGTATGTAAACACACGCATGCGCGCGCGCGCACACACACACACACACCAAAAGCGACAGTGAAGCCCTTGGTGTCCCAAGATGCAACCCAAAATGTTTATTATATCACAAACGATATCACACGTAGCCACCAGCTGCTCAAAGAAGCCTTCAAGTTACTACTTTCGTATGTGACACAATATAAAATAAAAAATAAATGCACCCTTTTAAAGCCTAGCCAAGCTCATGGGCCCGGTTTCCCGGTTTCAATGGCGTATGTGTTCCCCCCAGCTGGACGGGACGCCAGTCCATCGCAGCGTTACTCATTTTTGCCATCTGAGTGGACTGGAGCAACGTGAAATGAAGTGTTTTGCTCAAGACCACAACGCGTCGCCCGGTCCAGGAATCGAAACTACAATCTTACGATCATGGTGCTGATACCCTAACCACTTAGCCACGCTAAAATAATATACAATGCTACATGCAAAATAAATAAAAACCCCACTGTCCCCGGCATAAATACAGAGAGTTCTCTTGTTATTGAATATAACTGGCATTCCGTCAGTTACGATAACGAGGGGTTCCAGTTGATCCAATCGACAGAACAGCTTGCTTGCGAAATTAACGTGCAAGTGGCTGAGTGAGCACTCCACAGACATGTGAATACTTTTTGGTTTTCTCACCCCCATTAAAAAATTGGGTCATCTCCCCACTAAAAAATCGAGTTAATGTAGCGACAAAAAATTGGATTAAAAGAGTTGAATCATTTTGATTCAATACTTCAGCATATTGTTGTCATTTGGCCTACCCAAGAGGCACGACATGATTTATTATAAAAATGTTATTAGATTCTGTAAGATGTTTAATTTTTTTCGGTTTTCATGTTTATTAATCTTTTCAGTTTTGTATAATTTGTTCTAAAAATATTATCAGCTTCAATAAGATGTTTAATCTTCTCACTTTTCATGTTTATTAATTTTTCATTTTTTTTTTTGTTTTATTGAGGGTTAAACAAATTTTTTTTAGTTGGGGAAGATAACCCAATTTTTTAATGGGGGTGAGATAACCAAAAAGTACCGACACGTGTACCTTAACGTAGTTCTCAGGGAGATTCAGCATGACACAGTGTGACAAGGCTGGCCCTTTGAAATACAGGTACTACTCATTTTCACCAGCTGAGAGGGGGGGGGGTTTAGTCGAAGAAATCGACCCCAGTACTTATTCTTTGTAAGCCTAGTACTTATTCTATCTGCATCTTTTGCCGAACCGCTAAGTTACAGGGACATAAACACACCAGTATCGGTTGTTAAGCGATGGCGGAGGAGAGGGGGACAAACACACACACACACACAATATATATATATATACGATGGGCTTCTTTCAGTTTCCGTTTACCAAATACACTCATATGGCTTTGGTTAACCCGAGGCTATAATAGAAGACTTACACAAGAAAAGAATATATACGCGTGTATGTCTGTGTGTGTGTGTGTCACAATGGCCTATCATCTTGCCCTCCCCCACACCTCAATCCCAAAACAACATCTCCCTCCCAAGGTGCCACGAAGTGGGACTGAACCCAGAGTGATGTGGTTGGTAAGCAAGCTTCTTACCACACAGCCACTCCTACGTCTACGGACAATAGCTTTGAAACCGCCAGCTTCTGTACTCAGATGAGAGTGAATATCACATTACGTATAGAATCTGCAAATGGGACAGTAAAAATATGCCAGATTTTTCTCAAGTTCAAAACGTGAATTTGTGGTTTGTTGTCTGCATTCCTAACAATGAAGCTTTGTATCTTTGATAGAAACCAACTCCTTCGCAACAGGAAGACTTCAAACCATTAAAAATAGAAGAAAACGTACATACACATGTACGTATTTCGCAGGTGTGGCTGTGTGGTACAAAGTTTCTCAACCACATGGTTCCAAGTTCACATGAGTGACTGTCTGGTAAGAAGCTTGCTTCCCAACCACATGGTTCCGGGTTCAGTCCCACTGCATGGCACCTTGGGCAAGTGTCTTCTACTACAACGTCAAGCTGACCAGATCATTGTGAATGGATTTGGTAGATGGAAACTGAAAGAAGCCCACTATATATATATATATACATATATGTGTGTGCGTGTGTGTGTGTATGAGGGCATATGGACTTAGTGGTCAGGGTGTTGCACTTCCGATCGCAAGGTCGAGGCTTCAGTTCCTAGACCGGGTGGCGCATTGTGTACTTGAGTAAAAAAAACTTCATCTCACGTCGCTCTGCGCTCATTTGAACGCGTGGCGTGTGGTACACGGTGCACCTGTTCAGACAACGTCTATTTCATGGAGAGCGAGCTAATATGCAGCGCATTTGTGCAGGTCGTTTGACAAAAGCTGAACAACTCAAATATCGTTTTCGACGGAAGAGTCCATCTTACACACACACACAGAAGCAGAGAGTGGTGATCTCAGATCTCAGCACGTTTTTTTTTTTCTTTCTTATCTAAGAGACTTAAAAAGCGAGTACTGTATTTGTGTGTGTGCGCGCGCGCGCGTATGTGGAAGCTACGTTTTTAAGTAAACACGTATGTGTACACCTGTACAAACGTTGACATATGTTCGAGAGCCAAAGAAAAGAGCAGGTACGTGGGAACTTGATCAGGCAGAAATAACAGCCGCATTTCCCTCATATCAGCAGAACTGTCAGCTTTAACAATAACAATATGTTGATTAATGTCAATATTTTTACACACATTATACAGACGTATGTATGTATAAGAATGTTCGTACATGTACATATATACATACATGCATACATACCCATATGCATAAACACGTACATACTTAGGTACGTATATATATATATGTATTCACACATACATACATACATGCGACACAAAAGCACTCTACTGTACCAGTAGAGTTGGTGCCATGCAAAATGCACCCGGCTATCATTGTAATGTGATTGGCGTGAGGAAGGGCACCCAGCCGAAGGTGACAATGGAACTCGGCACAGGCGCTATGGATCGCAGGGCCTTGTCAAAAGCTATCGAACCCATGCCAGCAGGGTAAATGGACGATATATGTATTCAGACTTCCTCAAGTATTCAACTGCTTACCCAAAGAGATAAGAAATATAAAAGGGACCTCTACTGGAACTTTAAAAAAAAAAGCATTGGATGAACTCCTAATGACGTTACCAGACCAACCAACTATTCAAGGATACACTCAGGGAAGATCAGCAACTACAAACTTGACAATTGACCAACTTTCAATCAAAGCGACAACAAAACTAAAAAAAAAAAATTTAATTAAGGCGGTGCTCCAGTATGACCGCAATCCGGAGACTGAAACCATTAAAAGAATAAAAGACAGTACATACATACAAACAAACAAAAATACCCTGTCGATGTTGAAATTCCAATGAAGGAGTCTTGAATCTAGGTTAGAAACCGGCTCTTCCTCTATTGGCAAGAAATCTTGAAATAAGACTGAACAATGACATACATACATCAATCTGTACTCACATGCCATACACATGTCCTACTACTAATAATTAATGCAGTGGTTTTGTTAATAAATGCCTAAATGACAATCTGGAGAAGCTAGGGTTTTTACAAAAAGAAACGAACCAGTCAACACGCACATTACAAATACACAATCTTTGAGCGGAAGAGTATAAAAGACCTTTTTTTTAAAGTTTAGCATGCGATAGTGTTTTGGTTATTTAGAATCTGATGATGGAGCTTTGTATCTCCGTTAGAAACCAGGTCTTTCTTTATAAGAAAACTTCAAAAAACATTAAACACACAAGAGAATATGTGTTATTTCTTTACTGCCCACAAGGGGCTACACACAGAGGGGACAAACAAGGACAGTCAAACAGATTAAGTCGATTATTTCGACCCCAGTCCATAACTGGTACTTATTTAATCGACCCCGAAAGGATAAAAGGCAAAGTCGACCTCGGCGGAATTTGAACTCAGAACGTAGCGGCAGACGAAATACGTGTGTGTGTGTGTGTGTGTGCATGAGCAAAAAACGTATCTAGCTACCTATGGAGCTCTTTTTTGCAAGTTGCTCGGCAACCCCACGTGTTGGTGCCATGCAAAATGTATCCGGAGCACACTGTAATGTGATTGGCGTTAGGAAGGGCACCCAGCCGAAGAAACCATGCCAAAGCCGACAGTGGAACTCGGCATAGGCGCTATGGATCGCCATGCCAGCAGGGTAAATGGACGTTAAATGACGATGATGATGGTGAGTATGACGATGAAGGTAACATTGAAGATGACGACGACAATGATGTATTAACAGACGACCACGCGCGCACATGTATGTTCCCAGTTTCGAGTTGCAGAAGAAACAGTTTGCTCTTACGCATCTGAGATTTCGCATAAAGAAACACAAGAGCTGCAGAGCTTTTCTCGATCCTTTTCAATAAAACCGTGTCAGGCTGAGTACTGCATATGTGCCAGAACGTTTCCCGGCATCAGTGCTT
>NC_069008.1:1849924-1851182 GCF_001194135.2 Octopus bimaculoides
CCCCCCCCCCCATAGCTATTTGAAGTCTTTTTCTTTTTTTTAAATAACATTTCTGTAACTGAACATTATTTGGAATTGTATGAAAAATAATTGTTAAAATGTTTTGTTTTGTAGAAGTAAAACTAATTCATTGCACATATTTTAACAGCTAAATCTTGTATGGATCCTCTTAGAGTCATGCGGACCCTAGTTGAGAACGCCTGGCCCACATGACTGAGTATATATATATATATGTGTGTGTGTGTGTGTATATATATGTATGTACGAACGTATATATGTACGTATGTATGCATACACGTATGTATGTTTGCTTATATGTATAGATGTATGTATGTAAGCATGATATATAAGTCAACAAGCATTAAGGAATCTCAATTAAGAATGAAGAGTGAAATATTTACTTCATAATGAGTATAACATGCCTGCGTATGTGTGTATACGTGTGTATCCGTGTGTGTATGCGACAATTACACACGATTACAAATACAGAAATGATGTATTTATATACTCACAGACATACGTACATAGTACACACACATAGGTCCGTGTAAACTTAGTATTTAGCTAGGGACAGACGTGAAATACAAGACCCCATTTTTCAAACTGCTCATTAAGTATTTTGGTCACCAGTAATCAGTACACACACACGTTCCCCCTGAAGGTACAAAGCGAATATAGATTTATGTCGGTCTATCTAATTAAGTATACATACTTGAACACATATAAGCAGATATATTATACACACACACACACACACACGCATATAGACATGTTTACACACATATACATATAGCTATATACATATGCACAAACATACAAATATGAATATATAAGTATACACACACACATATATGTGCACACAAGCACACGTCATCTCTCTCCCTCTATCTATCTATCTAACTAACAATCTATCTATCTTATATATATTGAAAAGAAAAACTCTACATTGTATTTATCCCATCTGTGTTGAGCCCTGTGTGGCTAATAAAAGAAATCTATCTAACAATCTATCTATCTATCTTATATATATATCACACACACACACACACACATATATATGCATGTGTGTGTGTGTGTGTGTGTACATGCTTGCATCCGTAAATACACCCACAAGATGGAACCTGTGTATATATTTCTGCTTGCATAAGCCTTTAAAGTCTGCCAAAATATGATACTTTTAGTTGTCTTAAGTCTTAAAACTTTAACACACACACACACTTTCTAACACATACAAACATATGTATATATATATATATAT
>NC_069008.1:1851192-1852330 GCF_001194135.2 Octopus bimaculoides
ATATATATATATATATATATATATATATATATATATACACACGCGCGCAAACACACATGGACACCCGATACATACACATATTTCTACGCATGTGTATGAACAGAACAGCTACTCAAGGGAAATACGGGTGTTAGGTTTACCAAGGGTGGGGGGCAAGGCAGACCAAGACTGACTTTGTTTTTTTAGTTAAGCCTGGGTAAGCTACGCAGATAGGGTAGAATGTAGTTTTTGTAAGATATGTAGCTAAGGAAAGCAAAAACGGGTGGATACTCGGGTTATGTGGGAAGGCGGGAAGGGTGCGTGTGGGTAGGTAGACAGCGTGAACATCCAAGTATAAACAAAAATTTCAGAGATATGTATGTATATCTATCTATCTATCTATCTATACATACATACATATTCACACACACATATATCTATAGATAAATGGGCAGATTGGGTGGACAGATACAGACAGACAAACAGAAAGATAGAAAAATGGGCAGGCTAAACTTTAGACTGTCCATTTTTCTTTAGACTCTTATTGTGTTTTACGTATTTCGAGTAAGCATCGACAGGTGCTGCACAAAAATAAAGACAAACAGATAGATAGATAGATAAATAGATAGACAGATAGATACATGGTTAGATAGATAGATACATACATAGATAGCTAGGTAGATAGATAAACAGATAATAGATCTGTATATTATATACATGGGCGCAAATATTGAAACATTTGTGTGTATAGTACATAATTGAATTTCAGGTGAAATCGAGGTATTAAGTTTACTGAAGAATAAATAAATGGGCTAGGACGATTATTTTGCTTTACTTTCAAACAAAACCAGATAGTTAAGTACGCAAACTTGTACATAAAGGTACATACATACAGACACATTTATGTAATCTCTGTCTGTCTGTCTCTCTATATATATTGGTAGGTAGATAGATAATAAATTAATATACATATATATGCAATACATACATGCAAGATGTAAGTGTATGTAAATTAGAGATGTATTATATATATATATATATATATATATATATATATATGTATGGCTATATAGTTTATCTATCTATCTCCCCTCTCTCTCTCTCTCTCTCTCTCTCTCTCTCTCTCTATATATATATATATATATATATATATACATAT
>NC_069008.1:1852599-1857858 GCF_001194135.2 Octopus bimaculoides
ATATATATATATATATATATATATAGGGTGGACATTTTGAACCACTCACACCTTTTTTAAATATTCAGAAGTAATTCTTCAGTTTTTTTTCTCCAATAGATATATATTTTAACTAGCTACATACATACATACATATATACACGTGTGTGTGTGTGTGTGTTTATGACTAATCAGGTATGAAGTTTATAAACGGGGAAGCCGACAGACTTGTCTTTTTTTTTGAAGCAAGGCTGGGCTGGCAGCTATTGCAGGTAGGCGGGCAGGTAGGTAGATAGACAGGTAGGTAGATAGGTAATAGGTTATTATTGCACATGTTTATATCCAGTGAGATAACAAAAAAGAATACTTGGGCAGCTTTATATACATACATAATACACACACATATATAGATAAATAAATATATATATAAACACACACACACATATATATATATATAGGTGTTTAACACACACACACACATATATATATATAGGTGTTTGTATGTGCATCGTGTTTTAGTCATTAGACTTGCGCCCATGGTGGGGCATCGCTTTGAAGGGTTTAATAAAACAAATTGATTGCAGTACATATATATTCTTTGATATGTTTCAGCCGTGAGGCTGTTGCCATGCTGGGGCACCACGTACAAATATACATATACAATCGGAGAGAGCAGACAGACAGGTTGAATAAATAAATGTTAAAAGGTCAGCATGTCTTACCTTCTCTCCTTTCTGAGTGGGCTGCCACTCCTACCTTGACCACCACCACTGCTATTCAACATGCTGCTGATGTTGCTTGTGTTGATGATGATGCTGCTGTTTTTGCTCTTTTCCTGACCACTTCCACTACTACTAACACTAACGTTGCCATTAGCAAGAGTAGTGGTAGTAATTGTAGCACTGGTCGTTTCTGTTGTGGTCGCCTTGGAAGCATCATCATCATCATCATTAGTAGCAGTAGTGGTGGTGGTGGTGGTGGTTGTACTACTACTAGCAGTCACAACACCAATAAGAGTAGTAGTAGTAATATCATCGCTTGCGGTATTGGTAGTAGTTGTAGTGGTAGTAGTAATTTCCTCCAAAACGCTTGGTGAGTCCTCTGTGATGACATTCACCGTCTCGTCGATGCGCACCGACTTGCGACCGGGTGTCTGTCGGTGCGGGGTTCCAATCCAATCGTCGCCGGCCTCTTCCACGCAAACCACATTACGTACATTTTCCGCTTTTTCTGTTTCTTTTTTCCCATCTCCTCCTTCTTCTTCTTTTGCCATCTTCGTCTCCACTTCTATTCTTTCTTTCACGACTTCTTCCGCCTCTTTGACGGCCGCCTGCCTCACTCCAACTTCTGCTTCTCGCTGTTTCACCATTGTCGTCGGTTCGAATTCGACTCCGAGTCCACCGCTTGTCGTCTCGTCGACACCGCCAACACCAACTCCTACCTTATCGACATCGCCTCCGCCGCTGTTGTTCACTTCGCCTTGAACTTCGACCCCCATGAGTCCTCCACCCGATTCCAAAACACCCGTCGATGACGAACACACGGTCGCCGCCGCCGCAGCCGCCTCCACCATGGCCTCTTCCATCGCCGCGTCCACCACCGCCGATGCCGTCTCCGTCTTCTTCACCATTTCTGCCGGCGACGGTTCTTGTTGTTGCTGTTCTTCTTCTATCGGTCGTTTTACCACTTCTATTATTTCTTCTTTCTCTTCCACTGTTATCTCTGATGTTGTAGAACTTGTTGTTTTGAAGTCATTAACCCCGTCATCACCAGCGCCTCCATGGTGTTGATAAGCTTGTACATCGTTAGGCGCGAAATCGTCAAGCTTATTGTTAAGACGATGATGATCATCATCACCAGCATCAACATCATTAGCATCGAAAGCACCGTGATCACCGCCACCGCCACCACCATAACCAACATTGTTATCATTGTTGTTATGATAATCATGTTGTTGTTCTTGTTGCTGGAGGTCAGGTGGTGTTGGCGACGGTGGGGCCGGAAGTTGGGGTTCGACGTGGTTCACTTCCACCTCCACCTCTTTGTCTCTTCCTGCTTCATCCACTTTCTCCCGGTCCTCCGTCGACATCGGCGACGACGGGGTCACCAACTCCTGCTCCACCGCCGGGGCCACGGTCTCCACCACCGCCGCCGCACTCTCCATCACCAGAGCCTTTTCTTCTTCCATCACACCTGCTCCTTCTCCTCCTTTCCCGACTCCCTCGCCTTCTTCCTCCGCCTCCTTCTTAATGCTGTTCTTGTTCTTGTTCTTCTTCTTCCTCTTCTTCTTCTTCTCCTTCTCCGCGGCCATCACCGGTTTCGAATCCACGCCGTCCTGTTGCTGTTGTTGCTTCTGCAGCAGACACACCGAAGCGTCGTCGATGTCGTCCTCATCGCCTTCCATCACCTCCGTAACATTATTGAAGTCATTATTATTATTATTCATATTCATGCTCAGGGCATTGTTGGCGATATCGTCCGGCGGCAACAAACTCGTAACCTCGCTGCTATCTTCCATCTTAAAAACAACTGATTTTCGTTTCTCTCCTTCTTTCCTTCTCTCTTTTTTTCCCCTCTCTTTTATCTTTTCTCTCTTCTCTTTATCTACACGCTATTCTCTACACCAAAGTTTTCATTCACTTCTCCTTACTCTGCTGTTGCTTCTACTACTGAGAAGTTACCGCTGCTGCTGATTACTGTAGCCGCTGCTGCTGCTGCTGCTGCTGTTACCTCCCCCCCTCGTTCTGATTCCTAGTACTCCTACCACTACTACTCGTACTACTCCTGCTGCTGCTGGTTGGCGGCGGTGGTGAGTGTAGGTATGTGCGCATGTGTTGGTGTAGATTTTGTTGTTGGCGGTGGTGGCAGAGGTGGTGTTATGACGGATGCACGTGTATGTACGTTGGTGTGAATGGGTATGTGTATGTGTGTGAGAAAAAGAAATATATTGTGTATGTATGCATGTGTGTATGTATTGGCGCGAGTATGTGTGTGAAAGAGAGAGATTGGGTATATATATATATACATATATATATATTTTTACAAATCTTTTCATATATATATATATATATATATGTGTGTGTGTGCATGTACGGGTTTACGCTTTTGGCGATGTTATGACGGTATGCACGTGTACGTATGTATGTATTGGCGCAAGTATGTGTGTGTGTGAAAGAGAGAGAGAGATTGGGTATATAATATACCCGTGTATGTGTGCACGTACGGGTTTAAGCTTTGGGCGGTGTTTATGACGGTATGCGCGTGTGTCTTATGCATGTTGGCGGTGGTGTTGGAGTAAGCGTATACGAGTGAGCTTGAGAGAGTGCGGATGTGTATAAGTGCGAAGCTATGCACGTGTGTGTCGGCGGTGTTGGAGTGTGTGCGTGCGCGCATGTGTGTTTATCTATATTTCACGATGGCCGACTGGTTAAAAAGTTCGCTACACAATTATGAGCTCCCGGGTTCGATCCGACCATGTGGTAGCTTTTTTTTTTTTCAATTATTACAATTATATTACTATTAAGGCGGCGAGATGGCAGTGTCGTTAGCACGCTGGACGAAATGCTTAGCGGTATTTCGCCCGTCGCTACGTTCTGAGTTCAAATTCCGTCGAGGTCGACTTTACTTTTCATCTTTTCGGGGGTCGATAAATTAAGTACCAGTGAAACATTGGGGTTCGATGTAATCGACTAGTCCCCCCCCCCGCTAAACTTCAGGCCTTGTGCCTTTAGTAGAAAGCATTATTACTAATAAACTATCCGTGTGGTGGTGTATGTGTCCGTGCTTCTGCGTATGTGTGCGTGTACGTGTTGGTGTAAGTCGTTGGCGGTGGCGGCGGTGCCTGTATGTTGGTGATGGTGGTGTTGGCGTGAAAGTGTGTGACCTAGGATCGATTCCATTGTATGGTATTCTGTTACTATTGGTATTATTATTACTATTTCTCCAGTTACTCATTAAACTGGTTGTGGTTGTGGTGGTATTACCACAGCCGGTTACTATTGTTGTTGCTGCTGCTGCTGCTACTACTACTACTATCACCACCACCTTCGCCATCACCACTACTGCTACAGGTTCTACTGCTACTACTTTTACTATCACCTTCACCATCACAACTACTTGTACCACCACCACCACCACCGCTACTACTACTACTACTACTACTACTACCACTACTACCACCACCACCACTACTGCTACTACTATTATTATTACCTTTACTATTGCCTTCCCCATCACAACTACTTGTACCACCACCACCACTACCACCGCTACTACATACTACTACTACTACTACTACACACTACTACATACTACTACTACTACTACTACTACTACCACCACCACCAACTACTCTACCACCACCACCACCGCCGCCACCGCTATTATTACTACTACTACTTCTGCTGCTGCTGCTGTGAGTGGGCGAGACTGGTGAGGTTGAATAGGTCTGGCTGCTCAGGAATTGTATGGTTTTCTAAACAAAGGACAAAAAAACTAGGAGAGGGCAGTTTTGAAAGTGCTGGATTGTGGAATTGGACCTAACAGTGATGCAGTGTGGAATTTGGCAGCCTGCCCCCTTCCTTAAACATAGCTGTACCTCCAACTATGACCAACACACTTGTCTCTTGTACAAAAGGGGTGCTGAAAAGCTGCTGGCTTTCGGTAAAAGGAAATACAGGAGACTCAGTTACTTATGATTTTATTAGACATATTCCCCTCTCAGATTCACACACATATTACAGTGGTCCTTAAGTTTTTCCAAGCCCCATATAAAAGAACTCAGAAGGTTGGTCCCCCAACCAGACCTTTCGTGATACCCTGAAAGCTTGGAACTTTTCAATATCTTGTGTGTGTGTGTATATATATATATATATATATATATGCTACCTTCTCAGTTTTTTTGCTTTTCTTCTCTTATTGAATTTTTTTTAGTTCATTATGATATGTGGTTTGTGCCTGATGAACATGTTTGAGTATTTCTCAACACATGAAACTATAAGTAGCACTTAAAGACATGTATTGTGCCCTTTAAATAAATAATATTTATCTCTCACCAGATTGAGTACTTCGTTTGTTGATCTTTCTATCATCGAACACTACACACACACAGACACACACACACGCACACACACACACACATACACACACACGCATACACACACACACACACGCACATACACACACACATACACACACACACATACACACGTACACGCACACACACACACACACGCGCACGCACACGCACACACGCACACACACACACACACACACACACAC
>NC_069008.1:1857868-1859406 GCF_001194135.2 Octopus bimaculoides
TGCCCTTTAAATAAATAATATTTATCTCTCACCAGATTGAGTACTTCGTTTGTTGATCTTTCTATCATCGAACACTACACACACACAGACACACACACACGCACACACACACACACACACACACACAGGGGGGTGTTGAAAAGTTACACAGTAGGATCAGTTAATTATGATTTTATTCAACATATTCCCCTTTCAGATTCACACACTTATTGCGGAGGTCCTTCAGTATTTCTAAGCCCCGTATAAAAGAACTCAGATAGTTAGTCCTCCAGCCAGGCCTTTCATGATACCTTTAGGCCAGAAACTTTTCTGTACCACCTCGGATACCCTTAAAGGAAGTAAAATTTCCTGTAAGTCAAACTGCCTCATGATCCCAGCTGACAAAATGGAAAAGGATTTGCCCCTGAAAACAACAAGGGAGATGTGCTGGAATAGTCACTCAGACTCATGGGGCTCACACATGTGGATAGTCACCTCCACTCGGAAAGCGGTGAGCAGGGATATGGTCCAGGGTCTGAGAATGCTGGAGGTCTCCACTGCCACAAGCTTGACCACAAACCTATCAGAAATTGACTGATACCTTGACAGTTTGTTTTTTTTCCAGCCTGGCGAGCAGTGGAGTCTAGGGCTGGTAATTGGACACAGAAGGCGTCACAATATGTGACATCCCTGATGAGGGGTCTACTGCCACGGAATGGGAAAATTGTCATGCCATTGGCCTTTTATCCTCCCCTCAGTCCAGCCCTTCTGGCTTGAGCTTGTGCATGTTATAGCTAGTTAGCCAGCTAGACAGACAGATGGATGGATATACCGACAGACAGATGGACGGTCAGATGAAGAGAAGGTAGATAGGCTGACATATCTACAGCAATCAAATAGATAACTTATAATATTTTTTTTTTTTTAATCTGGTTTGTAAGATTTGTTATGCGAATTTGTGTGTTGAAACAAACTTTGCTGTGTCTAGGGAGAGTCATTATGCCAATAATAATTAACACACACATTGGTTCAATTCCACTCCTTTTTTATTAGTCAACTGGTTAAATATCTTACTAACTAACCAATTGTTTAATTTGTTTTATTTTTGTTTATCATAACTACTTTTTTGTTCCTTGCAACATTTTCAACGAAAGAGCTTTGACAAACAAAAACAAAACAAATTAAATAACTGATTAGTTCGTTGGATATGTAACTAATTGACTAATAATTAAGGAGTGGAATTGAACCAGTGTTTGTGTTAACCGTGGAGGCGCAATGGCCCAGTGGTTAGGGCAGCAGACTCGCGATCATAGGATCGCGGTTTCGATTCCCAGACCGGGCGTTGTGAGTGTTTATTGAGCAAAAACGCCTAAAGCTCCACGAGGCTCCGACAGGGGATGGTGGCGACCCCTGCTGTACTTTTCCACCACAACTTTCTCTCACTCTTTCTTCCTGTTTCTGTTGTGCCTGTAATTCAAAGGGTCAGCCTTGTCACACTGTATCATGCTGAATATCTCCAAGAACTACATTATGGGTACACATGTCTGTGGAGTGCTCAG
>NC_069008.1:1860085-1861054 GCF_001194135.2 Octopus bimaculoides
GTTGTTGGATTTTTCGTAAAGGTTCATAGGAGAAAGTAGGGGTTGAAAGGATTTGTATTAGAAAGAGGAAATTAGATTTTATTAGGGAGAAAATGTTTACTCGTGTAGTTTTATGGATTATATTCGTTATTAGGAAATTTTTGGAGTGAAAAAATGACGCAGTGACCTAACAAATTGTATTTAGAATATTAATTGCGATTGTTTAATCGGAGAAATTTGGAATTGTGTAAATGTATGAATTTTAAACGTATACACACACAGAGAAAATTTGCCTTTTATAGTATAGATACTTGTATATATGTGAAGGTGCATGGCTCAGTGGTTAGAGCGTCAAGCTTACGATCATGAAGTTGTGAGTTCGAATCCCGGACTGGGCTGCGTGTTGTGTTCTTGAGCAAGACACTTTATTTCACGTTGCTCCAGTTCACTCAGCTGTAGAAATGAGTTGTGGTGTCACTGGGGCCAAGCTGTATCGGCCACTCATGTGAAAGTAGCAAAGACAGATGCCATTACACAAGCATGGTACATGTACACAGACTGGCATATATGTACATATCACATTAATGTGTGAGTGTGAATTGGAATCGGTGGCGGCGGCGATGGGTGGGTGTAGATGTAGTTGTGTGATTACGCAATAGTGGATGTGATGATGGGGAACAGAAGCAGTGTAAGTCGGGAGCACTGCCTTGTCGCAAATGGTAGTGGGGATGAAAAATGAAGAAGTGGGGGGTAAAAGTGAGGAATGTTTGGTACAGTTTGAGTAGGTGTGTGTGTGTGTCTGTGTGTGTGTGTGTGTGTATGTGTGTGAATGTGTCTGTGTGTGTAATTTAGGGAGATAGCTAGGTGTACAATCAAGTAGATAATTAGGTAGGTAGATTGGTAGGTGGCATAAATTGGGAGATAGATATTCAGTCAGTAAAATAGGCACACAGATGGGTTGATATATACATATATATATATATATATATA
>NC_069008.1:1861942-1863368 GCF_001194135.2 Octopus bimaculoides
CGTCAAGCCAACATGGCAGTCCCAAATATAGGACGAATGCTGCCATGGATTAGCTCCAAGAGGCCATCGCCTCTAGCTAGCTATGTGACACACGAATCTGTGCCCTTTATAACCTTCGAACAGGGGAGGTCAGCAGCTTCCCCTTGCTGGTTTGGCATCTGCAGACTAGACTAGTTTCAGAGTGTTGCCCCTCTAAAATGTTATTTTGAAATGTTATTTTGATCATCCCAGCATGTTTCTAAGGCTGTTTTATGCTAGAAATCAAAGTTTCATAAAAAAAATTCCAGTTAATAGAATTATGGGAGGTAATGGGTTAATATCAATTTCGAATTTCAGCACAAAGCCAGCAATTTTGGGTCGTTGCTAAGTCAATTACACAAACCCCTGCACTCAATTATCGACACGGAAAGGATAAAGGCAAAGTTGACCTTGATAGAATTTGAACCCAGAATGTAGATATCTGCTAATGGTTCTTATAGCTGTCACCTCCTTACTTCTTTTCATTAATATTGATTTCAAATTTTAGCCCAAGGACAGCAATTTTGCGGGAAGGTGTAAAGTCAATTACATCAACCCCAGTGCTCAACTGGTACTTCATCATCATCATCATCATCATTTAACATCTGCTTTCCATGCTAGCATGGGTTGGACGATTTGACTGAGGACTGGTGAAACCGGATGGCAACACCAGGCTCCAATCTGATTTGGCAGAGTTTCTACAGCTGGATGCCCTTCCTAGCGCCAACCACTCAGAGAGTGTAGTGGGTGCTTTTATGTGCCACCGGCACAAAGCCAGTCAGGTGGTACTAGCAACGACCACACTCGAAATGGTGTATTTTACGTGCCACCTGCACAGGAGCCAGTCCAGCGGCACTGGCAACGATCTCGCTTGAATGTCGTATCTCACTCGAATGTCTATTCACATGCCACCGGCACAAGTGCCAGGAAGGCAATGCTGGTAATGATCACGCTCAAATAGTGCTATTTACGTGCTACCGGCATGGAAGCCAGACAGCTGCTCTGGCAATGATCACACTTGAACAGTGCTCTTAGTGCTCCACTGGTACAGGTGCCATCACGATCAAATTCGAAAGGATGAAAGGTAAAGTTGACCTTGGCAGAATTTGAACTCAGAATGAAATACCACAAAGCATTTCTCCTGGTGTGCTGACGATTCTGCCAGCTAGTCACCTTTCTTTTCATTAATATTGATTTCAAGTTTCAGCACAAGGCCAGCAATTTTAGGAGTGGAGCTAAGTTGATTACTGGTACTTATTTTATTGACCCCCAAAAGATTGAAAGGTAAAGTCAACCTCAGTGGAATTTGAACTAAGAACATAGCAGCAGACAAAATGCTGCTAAGCATTTTGCCCGGTGTGCTAATGATGTTGCCAGCCAGCCAGCCACCTTACTCTCTTGTGATTAA
>NC_069008.1:1870508-1871372 GCF_001194135.2 Octopus bimaculoides
GTCTTGGTTTGTGTTTGCCACCTTGGAATCCTCTGTGTAGTGGATTGATCCACTACTCAGGAAGAGACTATTCTAGAGTACGTTCTGTCTTATCTTCGAAACGTCTAGATAGAATAGAGACAGCTGATGAAGGGATATTCCAAGTGGCTTTCCGTTTTCCTATGTGTTCGTTCCGTTGTCTGTAGTTTATTGTTCTAACGTCCTGTACCCTGATATGCATGTATATACACATGTAGATGTAAGTATGTACATATATGTGTGTATACATGTATATATATTCTTTGTATTATATATATACATATATATATATATATATACATACATGCATACATATATGTATATATTTATGAATATATATGTGTGTGTGCATATGTGTATATGTGTGTATGTTCTTTCCTATCTGTTCTGGAAGCATACTTTTGCAGACACGTATACACCCAATGGGAAATTCTGCCTATAAAATTACATCACAAGGATTCGGTGTGTGTGTGTGCTTATATTTATATACACAGACACACAGACACACACACAGACATATGTACATAAAGATCAGCATCATGAATATCCCTTAACTGATGCAGCCAGTCACTGGGGCACCGCTGTGGATGCCTTCATAGTCAGCCGGCACCACTGGTTTCTGTTCTCTGTCATGCATAGCAGGTTCACTGTGTTGCGACCTGTGCAGTCCTTGATGTTGTCAAACCAGGATTTTCCCTCCTGTCTGCTTTTGTTTTGCAGAGAGAGAAGTAAGGAGAGAGAGAGAGAGAGAGAGAGAGAGAGAGAGAGAGAGAGAGAGAGAAAGAGAGAAAGTATGCATATATATATACATATGTATGTATGCTTATCTATCTATCTATATATATA
>NC_069008.1:1871651-1873999 GCF_001194135.2 Octopus bimaculoides
TTACTTGTTTCAGTGATTTGACTGTGGCCATGCTGGAGCACCACCTTTAGATGAGCAAATCGACCCTAGGACTTATTCTTTGTAAGCCTAGTACTTATTCTATCGGTCTCTTTTGCTGAACCGCTAAGTTACAGGGATGTAAACACATCAGCATCGCTTGTCAAGCGATGTTGGGGGGACAAACAGTAGCTTGCTTACCAACCACATGGTTCCGGGTTCAGTCCCACTGCGTGGCACCTTGGGCAAGTGTCTTCTACTATAGCCTTGGGCCGACCAAAGCCTTGAGTGGATTTGGTAGACGGAAACTGAAAGAAGCCCGTCGTATATATGTATATGTTATATATATGTGTATTTGTGTATCTGTGTTTGTCCCCCCACCATCGCTTGACAACCGATGCTGGTGTAGTTATGTCCCCATAACTTAGCGGTTCGGCAAAAGAGACCGGCTTACAAAGAATAAGTCCTGGGGTCGATTTGCTCGACAAAAGGCAGTGCTCCGGCATGGCCACAGTCAAATAACTGAAACAAGTAAGACAGTAAAAGAGTAAAGAGTATATATATATATATATTCAACACTGAGTTTGTGTGGTTTCCCTTAAAGATAAAATAGTTGAAACAACATGGTCATTTTGTAAGGAAACCTTCAATAAAATAAACCTAGGTTTTCTTCTAAACACTGTTCTTTTTTTATTGCAAGTTCCTTTAATTGTAAGATGAGTCTAGCCGTGTGGTTTCAAAGACATTATATATTATACACAGAACAGCATAAACATTCATTAATGCAAAAAATAGGAAGTGAAATATTATATGGTATAATCATCTTTATAGCTGAAATTTTGATCCTACTATTGCCAAGATTTTCCGTAACTAGTAAATAAGCATTTCCCTACAGACCATAGATATATGATATTTAATAGAATTATCTGAAAGATGAATTATATTTCCTCCAAAAGTTTGCCAATATCAACAAAAGAAATTGGTTCAGTATGAACACACAGAACTACTTCTATGTAGTTGCAACCACCACATCTGCCTTCTCAATTGTATGTATCTTCTTTCTAATACTTTAGGTCATTCTTTAAATGAGTTAGATCATGAGTTATTTATGGCTTACTGAAAAGTCATTTAAACAAAACATTTTTGCAACATATGTATGTGTCCAGACACTCAGAAAGACGCTTCACTACTTCACTCAAATATATCTGGAGTGTAATGGATGGAAGTATTAACAATTTGCATCATTCACATTATATGCCACGGGCATGTGGTGTAGTGGTTAAGAGCGCGGACTACTAATCCCAAGATTCCGAGTTCAATTCCAGGCGGTGATCTGCATAATAATAATAATAATAATAATAATAACATCGAAAAATACCTTAGGAATGAGAACCCAGGTTTGAAATTTTCCCAAGACACCTGATGAAGGGTGGAGGGTATATCAGATGAAATGTTGTGTTAACAACAAACAAGATGAGGACAAATATCTGTCAAATGTAAATAATGTACATAATTCCTCATCTCTTAACTACAGAACTGAATAATAATAATAATAATAATAATAATAACAACAACAACAACATCAAAAAATACCTTAGGAATGAGAACCCAGGTTCGAAATTTCCCCAAGACACCTGATGAAGGCTGGAGGGTATATCAGCCGAAACATTGTGTTAACAATAAACAAGATGAGGACAAATATCTGTCATATGTAAATAATGTACATAATTCCTCATCTCTTAAATGTAGAATGTATTTTTTTCTTGTGAATTATTTGCTCGAAACACGGAGTAGATGAAACAGGGACACCTGAAGAAGGGGTCTATTCTTTATGTTGCATGTCTCGTTTCTCTGTTTGTTTTTTACGTTGTTCAAAAAAAAGTTCGTTTTCTATGTTTTCGTTTCTCATTGTGTTTAACGTTTTATTTTATGTCCTGTGGCTCATCTGTTTTCCTATGTGTTCATTCTGTTGTCCGTAAAAAAAAGTCCGTTTTTGTGCTTTGTTCCCGTTCCTTTTTTGACGTCCTGTACCCAGATATGCATCTATATATACATGTAGATGTAGGTATGTACATACATGTATGTATACATGCATACGCTCATATATCTCTTTTACACTTTTACTTGTTTCAGTCTTTTGACTGTGGCCATGCTGGAGCACCGCCTTTAGTCGAGCAAATCGACCCCAGGACTTATTCTTTAGAAGCCTAGTACTTATTCTATCGGTCTCTTTTTGCCGAACTGCTAAGTTACGGGGACATAAACACACCAACATCGGTTGTCAAGCGATGTTGGGGGGACACACATACAAACATATACACACACACACATATATATATATACACATATAC
>NC_069008.1:1874171-1876505 GCF_001194135.2 Octopus bimaculoides
ACCATGTGGTTGGTAAGCTAGCTACTTACCACACAGCCACTCCTACGCCTATATCATTTGTATTATTATATATGTATGTATATATACATATATATGTAGGTATGTACATATATGTATGTATATATGCATATATTTATATATTATTTATATTATTATATATATATATATATATATATATATATGTATGTGTGTGTGTGTATACATGTATGTGTGTGTATATATATATGTGTGTGTGTGTGTGTGTGTGTATGTGTGTGTGTAATCCATTTAAAAGGAACAAATGTGAAATACTAGGATAGAACCATCCTCTCTCTCCCACCTTTGTTACTACCACTGCAGCTGCCACTGCCATTCATGCTACCACCACTCCCACTACTGCCACCCCTACCCCCCGACCACTACCACCACCACAACCACTTACAACAAATGTTATAGTGACATGGAGGTGGAAGCCTTTGTCCTACGTTTATTTTTTTTAAATATGCATTAGCAAAGGCAGTATAACCAGGAAGTTGATATTCTGTTGTACTTTTCCTGTCTGACATGTTTCTGTGTGTCCTCAATGCTCATAGTTCACACCTTTTCAAATTCATGATAAGAAAAATATATCTATTTCTCTGCATGAATGTGCATGCGCACACACACACACACACACACACACACACACACACAAAGCAAGGTGCTCAACGTGTCCACGGAGAGAGAAATAACCTTAAAACCAGTCTAGGTATGTTTAAGAGGTATATGGATGTGTAAGTGGAGGCGCAATGGCCCAGTGGTTAGGGAAGCGGACTCGCGGTCATAGGATCGCAGTTTCGATTCCCAGACCGGGGCGTTGTGAGTGTTTATTGAGCGAAAGCACCTAAAAGCTCCACGAGTCTCCGGCAGGGGATGGTGGCGAACCCTGCTGTACTCTTTCACCACAACATTCTCTCACTCTTACTTCCTGTTTCTGTTGTGCCTGTAATTCAAAGGGTCAGCCTTGTCACACTCTGTGTCACGCTGAATCTCCCCGAGAACTACGTTAAGGGTACACGTGTCTGTGGAGTGCTCAGCCACTTGCACGTTAATTTCACGAGCAGGCTGTTCCGTTGGTTGGATCAACTGGAACCCTCGACGTCATAAGCGACCGAGTGCCAACAACAGGATGTGTAAAGACTTTACACTGCAGTTTGTCATGGAGAATATTACCTGGAAGTCTTCTGTCATGCATCTGTGACCCCTTCAGCGACCCTTTCCATCCACATGTATACTCCTGCTCCGCTTAGTCCATGGAGTAAAGGTTGCTGAAGAGGTCACAGAGGTGTGATGAAAGATTTCCAAACAATGGACATAAGATAAAATAAGAACTGTAATAAATGGATGTGTGTGTTTATCTGGCAAAAAAAAAATCAAATAACACTGACATCTCATTTTAACAAATATATTTAGCAATGTTACATAAAAAATATCTTGAAATACTAAAGAGTAAGTTTATTCAATAAAATTGCCATTGGCTTCAACCATGGCCTCCAGATGACTTCAGAATCTCCTGCAACTCTTCTGGATGGTTTCCTAGTTTAGGTTGGTGAATGCTGCCATAATTCTTGCCTTAAGTTCATATTTGGTGACAAAAACCAAAGCATGTTTGGTTGGAGGGGATGCTTGAGTTTGTTCAAAAGCTTCATAGTGTAGTCTTTCCTCTTGTCCTTGATGGCTCGGGATAAAAATTGGCCCTTTCTCATCTTATATGAGGAATATTAAATGTTTCCATGCACTACCTGCCTGATAAGAAACTCAGATACTCTCATGTCCCTGGCGATGGACCTGATTGACTTGGAAGGATCATTGTCAGTCATAACCTGAATCTCACCAAGAAATTCAAGAATTCTTTTCTTATCAGAACGATCAAGGTGAGTTTCCGAGCTGCTATATCCTTGTAATCACCATTAGACTCACCCAACTCTTTCTGAATCCTCTGCACTGTCCTCAGATTGACATCCAAACACTCTGAAATGTTTGTATCGGAGATTCCGGCATGATTGCCAAGCAACACATGTCATTTCCAAATTTTTGGCAGAGTGAATTGCATCATGGTGCTGTTTTTCTGACAGATGGTACCCAAGTGACCCTACTATACTGTGTATAGTAGGGTCAAAAACAAACATTGCGCATGTGCAAAATTAAAAGTATAAAATGGCGACAGTTTACCCATTGCCTCCTGTATATATGTGTATGTGTGTGTGTGTGTGTGTGTGTGAGTATGTGTGTGTGTGTGTGTGTGTGTGTGTGTGCGCGCGTGAGTGTACATCCAAACAGAAAGAAAGCAAAGACTGATGATGAATATCTAAGTAT
>NC_069008.1:1878689-1879692 GCF_001194135.2 Octopus bimaculoides
TATATATATATATATATGTAACTGTCTAACAATTTGTATGTGCATATATACATGTATACATAAATGTATGCATATTTACATACATGTGTGTGTGTATACATATAAAAATACACACACACACACACACACACATATATATATATATAGACAAATCCATGAACAAAAAATGGTAAAAAGAACAAAAGTCAATTGACCCATACATGGGGCATATATTAGATTAACACATATGTGTGTGTGTGCGTGTGTTTGTGTGTGTATGTGTGTGTGTGTGCATGTATATATATATGTGTGTGTGTGTTAGAATTGCATAATGCTTACAGACATATCTATCTATCTCTCTCTCTCTCTCTCTCTCTCTCTATATATATATATATATATATATATGTGTGTGTGTGTGTGTGTGTAGATATATATATATATATGCATATATATGTATATGTACATAAATATATACATATGTGTTTGTGTGTGTATATATATATGCATATATGTATGTATATATGTATGCATATATAAATATGTATATATATATATATATATATATATATACATATATATATATACACACACACTCACACACACATACAAACATACACACATATATATACCCATCTACCAACACACACCCACATACCTGCATGGATATTAATCAGAAAAGAAGTGTCTTCTTCTTTTTTTATGGTTTTTCTCTCCTAAAAACTCATTCCTTTCATATTTTTTCCTTATATTTTTTTGTCTAAACTTTTTCACTTTTTCTTTTTCATGGCATATTTGGACTCGTTCTTTGTATTATAGTGTTTTCATTCCAGTCTTTTGCCCACCCCAGTTCCAAACCTTCCAAACACTCATCAGCCCTGCTCTACCCTGCTCTACCCTCAGAAAATCTTCGCCGCCACATTTTTTGCGTAGAATCTCAGTGTTTGTTTTGAAGGAAGGAAGAAAAGGAAGGGGGGAGAGGGAGATAGAGAGAGAGAGAGGGAGAGGGAGAGAGAGGGAGAGGGAG
>NC_069008.1:1880437-1881355 GCF_001194135.2 Octopus bimaculoides
TATATATATATATATATATATATATATATATATATATATATATATATATATATATATATATATATGCATATATATCTATGAATGCATATATATTTGTGTGTGTACATATATGCATATATACATATATATATGTATGCACATATATGGATATACATATATATATAGACACATATTTATGAACATGTATCTATATGTACATATGTGTGTGTGTGTGTGTGTGCATGTGTAATTAAACGGATTTCATAAAAACTTGCTATAAGTCATTTAGTTTAACAAAAATATCAGTGTGTACATCATATTTGGCAAACAAGCAATGCTGTGTTACTTCCCTACACATACATACATGCATGCGTACATACAGACGCACACACACTCTTACATACATATACTCTCTTTTACTCTTTTACTTGTTTCAGTCATTTGACTGTGGCCATGCTGGAGCACCGCCTTTAGTCGAGCAAATCGACCCCAGGACTTATTCTTTGTAAGCCTAGTACTTATTCGATCGGCCTCTTTTGACGAACCGCTAAGTTACGGGGCGTAAACACACCACCATCGGTTGTCATGCGAGGTTGGGGGACAAACACACACACCTATATATATATATATACACATACATATATACGATGGGCTTCTTTCAGTTTCTGTCTACCAAATCCACTCACAAGGCTTTGGTTGGCCCGAGGCTATAGTAGTAGAAGACACTTGCCCAAGGTGCCACGCAGTGGGACTGAACCCAGAACCATGTGGTTCGTAAGCAAGCTACTTACCACACAGCCACTCTTGCGCCTATATATATAAATATACATATATATATATATATATATACTGAGAGAGAGAGAAAGAGAGAGATAAATAGATACACATATATAGCTACATATACATATATATATATATATATATATATATATATATATA
>NC_069008.1:1882203-1884099 GCF_001194135.2 Octopus bimaculoides
ATGTATGTGTGTCTGTGTTTGTCCCCCCACCATCGCTTGACAACCGATGCTGGTGTGTTTACGTCCCTGTAGCTTAGCGGTTCGGCAAAAGAGAACCGATAGAATAAGTACTAGGCTTCCAAAGAATAAGTCCTGGGGTCGATTTGCTTGACTAAAAGGCGGTGCTCCAGCATGGCCGCAGTCAAATGACTGAAACAAGTAAAAGAGCATCACATCATTGAAATCTCAAAGTTATGAGATTAATGGATAATTAATTCAAAGCAATATAAATAAATAAGCATTACATGTGACAAGATAATCTGAATGTTAAAGGGTTAAGATTTCCCTTAACATTCAAGTGTTAAGTCAAATCTAGCTTGGATTCCAGGTTTTTGGTAAGTGGCCCAGACCGTTGCTTCATGTAAAAAGACTGACTCAAGCATGGAAAAAAAAAATTCCTCTCAAGGTTGTCTGACAGAGTTAATCTACATATTTTGCTTAGCATGCCATCAGTGGGATGAAATTTCCAAGATATGTTTAAAACTGCCCACAACATCATTCTGGTGTTAAGTTCCCTCTAGCCTGGATTACGGTTCCAGATTTTTTTGGTAAGCGTCCAGGCTGTTGCTTCAGATAGAAATTACTGACTCAAATATTCTTTGTCGGCACTCCGTTGCTGACGACGTCGAGGGTTCTAGTTGATCCGATCAACGGAACAGCCTGCTTGTGAAATTAATGTGCAAGTGGCTGAGCACTCCACAGACACGTGTACCCTTAACGTAGTTGTCGGGGATATTCAGCATGACACAGTGTGACAAGGCTGGCCCCTTTGAATTACAGGCACAACAGAAACAGGAAGAAAGAGTGAGAGAAAGTTGTGGTGGAAGAGTACAGCAGGGTCCGCCACCATCCCCTGCCGGAGTCTCGTGGAGCTTTAGGTGTTTTCACTCAATAAACACTCACAACGCCCGGTCTGGGAATCGAAACCGCGATCCTATGATCGCGAGTCCACTGCCCTAACCACTGGGCCATTGCGCATCCACTCAAATATTACATGGAAAAAAAAATTCTTCTTAAGTTTGTCTGAAACGGACCTGTGTGAGTATGGCCATGCTACAGCATCAAAATCAGTAAGTCAGATGCCAGCTTTTGATTAGCATGCCAGCAGTGGGATGAGATCTCAAAGATATGTTTAAAACTGCCCTTAACATTCAGGATTCCAGTTCCAGTTTTTCGGTAAAAGTGTCCAGGCTGACCTTTGGACTGACTCAACTGAAGCATGGAAAAAAAAAATTCCCTCTTGCGTTTGTTTGTCTGGCAGGGTTGATATCCAGATACCATCCAATCTTGTTTGTTATCAACAAACTGGATATCGATAATGATGATGATAACAATGACGATGATGAATTAAAAGGTTAATGAACTTCAGGCCATTGGTGGCTGGTAACATGGATACAATACTATAAGCCTAGCTGACCGACACACAATGATAAGATATATAATCTCTGTTGCATATAATGACTACACCCAACTATCACCTGAGGGTTGGACATGCAAATGAATATGAAACCTGATGCTGTCAAATCGGTTAGCACCACCCACGCATTCCTGGTGACTAATACGCTTGATAGATGTTATAGACTATTATACTATTTATTGAAAGTGGATGTTTATTTTACTGACTCGAAATTTGAGATCCATGTCACTGAAGGTGTCTGTAATATGAAACTGGAATCACAAAATCTAATCTAAAGATTATATATATATATATATGCTATCTATCTATCTATCTATCAATCTATATATCTATATATATATACATATATATATATATATATATATATGTATATATATATATATATATATATCAATCTCTCTCACTTTTTCTCTCTCTCTCTCTCTCTCTCTGTATATATA
>NC_069008.1:1884305-1887186 GCF_001194135.2 Octopus bimaculoides
ATACTAGTCCTTATATATTTAATACTCTATATTTAATACTCAATATTTCATATATTCAATAACACATTCAATACTTCATTTCATTTTACTATTTATATAATATATTCCATAGTCTATATCCCACATTAATTTTATAAGAATATAAATAAAACATAAAAAACAGACAGAGTTGGAACTCTTTTAAATAATATATTCCTCTATACACTATCATACAAATCCCTTTTCTTACTTTTTTATTTATATATGTATTTATATATGTATTTATTTTCTCCTAATTAATAAATAACTCGGACAAAATAAATTGGTCAATAGATACCAGGGTAGCAAAGATCACAAAATAACTGTGGTGTAACTCCTGTTTACGAGGTAGAAACTCCTTGATATTTTGGGTATTTGAGTATGTATAAAAATTTAATATATATATATATATATATATATATTACTCTTTTGCTCTTTTACTTGTTTCAGTCATTTGACTGCGACCATCCTGGAGCACCACCTTTAGTCGAACAAATTGACCCTGGGACTTATTCCTTGTAAACCTAGTACTTACAACGGGGACATAAACACACCAGCATCAGTTGTCAAGCGAACGTTGGGGGGACAAACACAGACACACACATATATATATACATATATACGACAGGCTTCTTTCAGTTTCTGTCTACCAAATCCACTCACAAGGTTTTGGTCGGCCCAAGGCTATGGTAGAAGACACTTACCCAAGGTATCATGCAGTGGGACTGAACCCGGAACCATGTGATTGGTAAGCAAGCTACTTACCACACAGCCACTCCTGCACCTATATACACAGACATGCACACACACACGTATATATGAATGTATATTTATATATATACACACATACTCACATGCACGCACACACATACACACACACACGTATATATGAATGTATATCTATATATGTACACATATACTCGCATCCACACACACACACACACACACACACACACAGACAAATGCTTTGTGCATTGTGGGATATCTGTTCTAGAGTTGTTTTTTTTTTCTTCTCCACCAGTGAAACAACAACAACAACAACAGCAGCAGCAACGAGGAATACACCATAAACGTAATGGTAACCAAGCGACGCTGTGCTTGGCAACGGTTGCAGCAACTGACCAAAATGCACAATCATGTGTGTGCAGCATCTTTTGACGTCACTGCAAAGATTGCTGGATTCTGACAGGAGATGAAGTAGAAGAAACACCAGAGAAGAGGGGGTGAGTGCCCTTTGGGAGAGGGGGCAGGGTGGGGGTAGGTCATCTGAACTCCTAGAAATAACAGCCACCAAATATCAACAAAGTCACTCAGTGCAATGAAGGACACTTTAGATATTTTAGTTGTGGTTGTAATTGTATCGGAAGAAAAGGGGGGATGGTCCTGGCTGGAACAGATTTGATCATAGGTCTACTGGATCAGGACTGACCTGGGGCTAAAGAGTAACAACAACAAAAACAATAATGAAGGACATATTAGTTAATGTAGTCCTAGATACACAATGTCATATTAAAAGATGGGATGGTCCTGGTCGGATCAGCTGTGATCACAGGTCTACTGGATCAGGACTGACCTGGGGCTAAAGAGTAACAACAAGAACAACAACAATGAAGGACATATTAGTTAATGTAGTCCTAGATACACAATGTCATATCAAAAGATGGGATGGTCCTGGTAGGAACAGCTGTGATCACAGGTCTACTGGATCAGGACTAATCTGGGGTTAAACAACAACAACAATGAAGGACATATTAGTTAATGTATTCCTAGATACACAATGTCACATTAAAAGATGGGATGGTCCTGGTAGGAACAGCTTTAATCATAGGTCTACTGGATCAGGAGTGACCTGGGGTTAAACAACGACAACAACAACAATGAAATGGGTGCATTTTATAATGGATTCCTAGATACACAATGTCTAAATTAAAGTTTAGATTTTGGGGGATCCATGTAACAAAACAGAAAACTGAGGGTCCACAATAGTATTTTAACCCTTTAGGGTTTAAAACGGTTGTATCCGGCCCAAATAGTCTACACATTTTATGCTCAAACTGGCCAGAGCCAGCCTCTCACACCTACCCTACAATGTCATTCTAGAAACAAGCAATTACATCTTTTCTATCTCGAAGCTACAAAATAATATCAGATAAATTTTGTTAAATGTGATACATACATACATACATACATACATACACATGTACATATATATCATGAACTAACTATTACTTTCTCAGATGCAGCACAGAATTTTGTCAGTGAACAGGTCGCGGTCTCAAAGCGACGAAAATATTTTGACAAATTAAATTTAAATGTTGAAGTGAACCAAACGGATTTTGTGTGTTGTTTTAAATGGCTTATAAACACCTTCCACGCTGCGATTGTTTTCGTTCCAGCACACGATCTCAGATCAGGTCACTTGCTATGCAAGTACATCTCCGTAATAAATAAGGATTACTTTTGGCAAATTATTCTGAACGCTAAAGGGTTAAGGGCCCCTGAAAAGTTCTGCTTTTGATGTATGTATTGGTATGTCTTACAAGTAAAGGGCTTCTTTCTCTTACGATTTTCTTTCACCCAAAGCCAGGAACTTTTCAGCCACCCATTGCAGTCTTCGTTGCACCATGTCCGGATTATTAAAGACATAATGGTCACAGCTGGAGCACCTATGCTCTTCTGTTTGCGGGATCAAGATTGACCAGGAGCTTAACAAAGAACTGAGAAGGATGCATTAAGTCACAATTAAAATGGAGCTAAATGGAAACAAACATGCACATGCACACACACACACACACACACACACATATATATATATATATTATATACATATATATATATATATATATATATATATATATATATA
>NC_069008.1:1887474-1888017 GCF_001194135.2 Octopus bimaculoides
ATATATATATATATATATATATATATATATATATATATATATACACACACACACATATATATATACATATGTATGTATGTATAATATAGACAGATACAATATTCATATAAATATATATAAATATACAAACAATACACACACACACACATATATATATATACACACACTCACACAAACATGCACATAAATATTCTGGAACTGTTGTGTTGTTGTTGTTGTGTTTGTTGCTGTTTTTCCCCCAGAATTCGGTTGATCCACACAATGCTGGCCAACTGCCCAGAAAAACATACCAGGATATTTGCTGAGGGTAGTATTGTAGGGTATAGAACGGTGCGCGGTGGGTGTTTAATGTGTGTGTGTGTGTGTGTGTGTGTGTATAGAGTGGGTGTACAGTAAAGTGAAGTGGAATGGACTAGAATGGAGTGTGGTGGCAGTGGTGGTGGTTGTGGTGGTGGTTGTGGCTGCATGTGTGCGTGTGTGTATGTGTATAAGAGTATGATGTAGTGGGTGTAGCTGTGTATATATATATATATATATATATAT
>NC_069008.1:1889373-1889820 GCF_001194135.2 Octopus bimaculoides
GGGGGGGGGGGTCAGAGAGTGGTGGTGGAAGTATATATCCTTTCTGACATGTTTTGATAAAGGGAACATAGATGTTGATGACGACGATGATGATGACGATGATGACAATGATTATGATGATAATGGTGATAACATATGATGATAATAACAATGATGACGACGATGATGATGATGAAGATGATGGCGATTGAAGGCAAGGTGGAGGAGGAGGATGACTGTGGTGATGTACCGGACATGGGGGTTTTGTTGTTTCAGAAACGGGATATCATTCTCAGAAGGAAAGCAGCAAATTGTGGTTTGGCTTGGCTTAAGGTATGTCTGTTGTGTGTGTGTGTGTTTGTGTACATACATACATACATACACACACACACACACACATATATATACTGTATAAATATAAACATATATATATTAGTATATGCATATATATATATATATATATATATA
>NC_069008.1:1891052-1894649 GCF_001194135.2 Octopus bimaculoides
ATATATATATATATATATATATATAAAAGGGAGAAAATGGGGAAATTGACATGTAGATATCAGTTTATTCAAAGGTATTAAAAACCATATAATGAAATTCCTGTCCTACAGCCGTTTCTGTATCCAATTAGTACGACTGCAAAAATTAAATTAATATATTGAAACTGGTTAATTGGATATTTCCGAGTTCAAATTCCATTGCAGTTAACTTTCCATCATTTTGGGGTCGATGAAATAAGTACCATTTGAGTACTGGGATCGATGTTATTGACTGGTCCCTTCCCCCATTTCCCCCAAAATTTCAGCCATTGGGCATATAGTAGAAAGGATTATTATTAAAACAAGTAAATTGGTAGAATCATTAGGGTGTCAGCTAAAATGACTGACAATATCTTGTCATGTATCGTTACATTTTGAGTTCAAATGCAATTAAGGACCACTCTGACTTATATCCTTCTAAATACAACAAAATGGAATACAACAAAATATCAATGAAATACTGAGGTCCCTTTTAATCAACTGACCCCTTCCCTGCCAGTTTGTGGGCTTCAGTCATGTTGGTATCATCATCATCGCAGTGGATTTTCAGTCAACCATATAGTCCCCACCCCTTGTGTCTATAGCAGAAAGGATTATAATTAGGAGCAGTGAATTAGCAAAATCATTAGGGCGTAAGCTAAAATGCCTTACAATATTTAGTCATGGATCTTTATGTTTTGAGTTCAAATCCTACCAAGAATCATTCTGTCTTTTATCCTTCTGAGGTCAACACGACAAAATATCAATCAAATATTGGGGTCCCTTTTAAGCAACTAACCCCTTCCCTGCCAATTTGTAAGGCCTTGAGTCTGTATTACAAACAACTATTTTTTTTCATGGGCTTCAAACATGTTGGTGTCACCATCATTGCAGTGGTCTTCAGTCAACCATATTTTCCCCACCCTTTGTTCTTATAACAGAAAGGATTATAATTAGGGGCAGTGAATTAGCAAAATCATTAGGGTGTCAGCTAAAATGACTTACAATATTTAGTCATAGATCTTTATGTTTTCAGTTCGAATCCTATCAAAGGCCACTTTGTCTTTTATCTTTCTGAGGTCAACAAAACAAAATATCAATCAAGTACCGGGGTCCCTTTTAATTGACTAACTCCTTCCCTGCCAATTTGTGAGGCCTTGAGTCTGTATTACAAACAACTATTTTTTTCATGGGCTTCAAACATGTTGGTGTCACCATCATCATCACAATGGTTTTCAGTCGACCATATTGTCCCCCACCAAACCGACCCCTACAAACAGCACAAGAAGGTAAGGTAAGCAAAGGTATGGTAATTAGTGTTGGGTCTTACCTGGAGTTGGATGAGACATAGCGCTGTGTCTGTTGGTCAGCTGTATCAGACTCCTGTAAACTCTGGCTGTCCTTGTTGTCATCATAGATAATCCATGTTTCCACCATAGAACCTTTACTGCCAAACGATACCCTGAAGAGGGAAAAGAAAGTATGGAATAATAATGATGATAATGATAATAATAATAAGTCAGTCAATAATAAATGCCCTGATGCATACCAGGCAGTGGCTCTCGTGGCTTCTGATCTTAATTGACTGGAAGTGTTATCATGTACATTGTTTTGTCTTGGTATAAAAAGATGGGCCACAGCAAATATTCTGCTCAATACCACAGATTTGCTTGTCAGTTGTTTGACCTTAACCAGTTGAGCTTGTCCCTTGGTGGCTGACGATATGTGCATCTCTGATCATGAGCAGAAGTAGTGGGGGAGCATCATAGCCATGTGTTGAGAGGAATTCTTTGGGGTTTGAATAATTCACCTTTGGAAACATGGGTGCTTTGCTCAACATCCTTAAACAAACCTTATTCAGGGACCTTTTGAGCGGGATGGGCTACTCGACCTGAAGAAAATTCTAACTGGGCCCCACCTGCGAGGTCATGCGCTGTTTATCTTGATATGAGATCACTATGTTGCACACGTATGGTTGTGATGCATGTGCCTAGTGTACCCTTATCAGACGGGTAGTCATGATGGGTATATTGGGCTTCGTATATTTTACCCCAGGGTCACTTTGATGGCATGCCCTGCTCTCTCACTCAATAATAATAATAATAACATGATGATGATGATGAATAATAGTAATAATAATGGTTTCAAGCTTAGACACAAAGACCAGCAATTTTGGGGGAAGATGCTATATTTCATTGACCTCAAGAGGATGAAAGGCAAAGTTGACTTTGGCAGAACTTGAATATGAACGATGGATGATGATGATGATGATGATGATGATGATGGTGGTGTATGTGTGTGTGTATATATATATATATATATATATATGTATGTATATGTATATATATATATCATTATCATCACTATTTAACATCCGCTTTTCATGGCAGCATATATTGTTTATATGTGGTATCTATCTATCTATCTATCTATCTATCTATCTATCTATCTATCTATCTATCTATCCATTTATCTATGAAACTCTCTCTCTTATACACACACACACACGCACAATATGTATATGTGTATATATATATATATATATATATATATATACATATATATATATATATATATATGTAATAAAGCTATTTAAAGACTGTTCAGTTATCAGAGATTCAGAGAAAAGGCAGAGAGGCAGTTCTTCCATGATGCTGTAACCTTTGCAGACCTTCCCTCAAGAATGGTGAGATCGATGCAGTTGCCGCCCAGCCTGCAGGTCATCCAGACATCTGCTGTAGAACAGCTTACCATGTTTCACTTACTATAAATATTCTACAATGCATTTTTGTGAAGGAAAAACACAAGAGAAACATCAAGAAGGTTGGAGAAAATTCTAGGAAACTAATCTCTAGAATAGTTAATTTGTTATTAACATACAGAGGTGCATTCCAGAAAGCTTGAAACTCTTTTAGGAGAGGTAGTTGTAACTGCCCTAAATTACTGTAATTCTAGTATATCATTACTATGTTTCAAATAAGCTGACCTGCCAAATTTTGTTATCCCAGACTGAATGAGATGGCTGTAAAGGCACTTCAAACACATCCTGTTAAACACTGCCTGTCACCGAACTAAATTCGACGTTTGGCACCCATGCCAACGTCGTCTCCTTCATTGGACACTAAACTTGGCTTGCGAAGATCTGTTGGGGCAAGCGAAAGCGAAATCGTGACGGCACCTGTGCCCAGCTTCGCCTTCCTGGCACTCGTGCCGGTAGCACGTGTAAAGACATTTGAGTGAGATCGTTGCCAGTGCCGCTGGACTGGCTCCTGTGCAGGTGGCACGTAAAATACACCATTTTGAGCATGGCCGTTGCCAGTACCACCTGACTGGCCTTCGTGCCGGTATCACGTAAAAGCGCCCACTACACTCTTGGAGTGGTTGGCGTTAGGAAGGGCATCCAGCTGTAGAAACTCTGCCAAATCAGATTGGAGTCTGGTGTAGCCATCTGGTTCACCAGTCCTCAGTCAAATCGTCCAACCCATGCTAGCATGGAAAGCGTTTGGCCAAATTCCACACACAACTGTTTAACATAACAGCATCGATATATATATATATATATATATATATATATATATA
>NC_069008.1:1896426-1897660 GCF_001194135.2 Octopus bimaculoides
AACGTAGTGGCAGACGAAATACCGCTAAGCATTTCGCCCGGCGTGCTAACGTTTCTGCCAGTTCGCATATATATATATACATATATGTGTGTGTGTGTGGAGGCGCGTGGCTGAGTGGTTCGGGTGTCAGCATCATGATCGTAAGATTGTGGTTTCAATTCCTGGACGAGGTGACGCATTGTGTTCTTGAGCAAAACACTTCATTTCACATTGCTCCAGTCCACTCAGCTGGCAAAAATGAGTAACGCTGCGATGGACTGGCGTCCCGTCCAGGTGGGGAACACATACGCCATTGAAACCGGGAAACCAGGCCCATGATCCTGGCTAGGCCTTAAAAGGGCGCATTTATTTTTATTTTTATTATATATATATGCGTGTATGTGTGTGTGAGTATGTGCAAATGCATAGCTGTAGGTAATGTGTGTGTGTGTATGTAAGTTTCGCTCAGTGTATGTATGTGTATGTGTGTGTAAGTTTGTGTGTGTAAGTTTGTGTGTGTGTGTGTGTTAATGTATGGATGTATGTGATGTGTGTATGTGTAATTGCATGTGTATATATGTAATGTGTGTGTGTGTGTGCGTGAGTGTGTGGATGTGTGCATGTATGTGTCAATGCATGTGTGTATATAATGTGTATGAGTGTAAGTTTTTTGTGTGTGTGTGTATGTGTGTGCGTGTGCATGTATGTGTAACTGCATGTGTGTATATAATGTGTATGTGCATGTAAACTTCACTTGGTGTATGTATGTGTATGCACAAATGCGTGCGTGTATATGCGCGCAGGTACATACGTGTGTTTGAGTGAATATATGTATGTGCTTGAGTATGGGTGTATGTATTGTGTGTGTGTGTGTGTGTGTGTGTGTGTATATGATGTGTGTGTGTGATGTGTGCATATCTTAAGTTTTCTCTTACTCTGTATGTGTATGTGTATATGTATGTGTGTGTGTGTGTAGATTGACTTGTCTTGGTTAATTGGGTCCCCACCATCACCACTGTCACCACCGGTGTCCCTGCTGCGCTGCCACCACCAACGCCACTACTTGTCCCAGATTCCAAATAACTACATTTTGGTAATTGTAACTGTCCATAGGTAGCTACCAGGGGTGGTGGTGTGTGTGTGTGTCCTCCTCCACTGCCTCTCGACCCTTCCCCACCCCACTGGTGTTGTGCTGAAACCTGTCATTTGAGAACAACAACCCACCACCACCACCACCACCGCTGCTGCTACCGCC
>NC_069008.1:1900395-1901129 GCF_001194135.2 Octopus bimaculoides
TGGTAGTGGTGGAGGTGGCAGTGGAGTTCCACCTGTGACCATCCTGTCTTATATTTGGACACAGTGTATGTAAGAATACATTATCCCATGTGCCCTTCCTTGTAGCTATTGTTTAATCCTAATCAGCCTGAAAGCAGCAGACCAGCAGGGGCCAGCCCCTTTTTTTTTCTATTTATAAGCTGATTGTAGAATTGGTTGCTATTTCTAGCCAATTAACTGACAATTTAGAGGCTCCCTCTCTTTCACTTGTGAAGTGTGTGTGTGTGTGTGTGTGTGTGTGTGTGTTAGTGTGTGTGTGTATGTGTGAGTGTGAGTGTGTATGTCTGAGTGTGCGCGTATATCTGTGTATGTATTTGTGCGAGACTGTGTGTGTATGCATGTGTGCCCGTGTGTGTGTGAGAGTGCATGTGTAAGTGTGTGTGTGAGTGTGTGTATTTGTGAAAATGTGTATGAGTGTGTGTGTGAGTGTGTATGTACGAGACTGCATGTGAGAGTGAGTGTGTGCATGTGTGAACATGTGTGTGTATATGGTGTGTGTGTGTATTTGTGTGAATATGTGTGTGTTTGTGTGAATGTGTGTGTGCGTGTGTGTTCCTAAATACGTGGGTGTAACAGTGTTGTTGTTGTTGTTGTTGTTGGTGGTGGTGGTGGTGATAATGTTCCCTGCAGGAATGTTAATATAAAGGAAAAAGTTTTCTTCAGATAATTGTATTTATGTTTATACCTATGTGTGT
>NC_069008.1:1901969-1902552 GCF_001194135.2 Octopus bimaculoides
AAACGATGATGATGATGATGATGATGATATATATTTATATATATATATATATGTATATATATATTTATATTTAAATGTATTTGCGTATATATATATATATATATATATATATATACAGACGCATGCACACATACATGTATACACACACTCATACACATATAAATATAGTAAATTAGTATAGTATATTCCCAATGCTTGTTCATATTCTTATGCAAACTCAGACACACACACACACACACACATACACACACACACAGTCACCTTTCCAAGATGTGCTCATCATCTTTGCCTCACCAATTCAACTCCATTCATCATCACCCTCCTCCTCACCTCTCCCTCATCCCCCCTCTCTCTCTCTATGTATATATGAATATACAATTAATACAAACATCACCCCTTCCCTCATATACCACTCTCTCATACCCAACTATTCATCTCTTTCTGTCTGTTTGTCTCTTCCCTTTCTCTCTCTCTCTCTCTCTCTCTATATATATATATATATCACTAAGACAAACATCACACTCTCTCATGTACTAGTGTCTTTCACCCATCACTCCCACTCTCACTCTCGGCTGGTCTGTCT
>NC_069008.1:1903214-1903970 GCF_001194135.2 Octopus bimaculoides
TCTCTCTCTCTCTCTCTCTCTCTCTCTCTCTCTTGTCATGGATCATGATAAAGCATTATTACACATGGATGCAGAGCCAACATGCTGAATAAGGGAGGAGTTATGTACTCAATTGGCTGCACGCAGAAGATGGATGGGTGCCTGACGAAGACAGTGGTGGTGGTGGTGCTGCCATCAATTCTATAGGTATGTATGTATATAGGTGGGTAGGTAGGTAGGTTCATAGGGAAAAGGTGAGTAAGAGGGTAACGGTGGGGGTTGCCGTTTGTTTGGGCATGGGGGGTGGAGGAGGAAGTCTGGCGGAGGTAGGGGAGAAAAGGAAGATAACATGAATGATATAATCAGATAGGCAGACAAACAGACAGACGGATTGACTGTCAGACAAACAAACAAACAAACAAACAGTTTTTAGACCCACGCACATAAAGAGAAGCCAGTCAGTGGATGAGGCAACCAGCGAGACAGGCAGGCTGGCAGGGCAGGGCAGGGTAATGCAGGGCAGGACAGAACAGGACGGGCGGTAGAAACAGGCAGCGGACAGGACCAGGCTGATAGGCATTCGTTTAAAGGAACCAGCTACAAAAGAATTTGATAAGCTGGTAAAATGGACGGATTGTGTGTGCGTGTGTATATACATACACACACATACCTATATATTTATACATATATATATAGACATATGCATATATATATATATACATATATATATATATATATATATATATATATATACATACACATATATATACATACACA
>NC_069008.1:1903980-1904548 GCF_001194135.2 Octopus bimaculoides
TATATATATATATATATATATATATATATATATATATATATATAATGTATTTATTGTTGTTGTTACTGTTGCTGATGCTACGGCCCTTATTGTTGTTTGTTACATGCACATACATACACACACACATACATACATACATACATACATACGTACATACACACACACATCCATATAGCGAGGAGGTAGGAATGGGTAAATGGTTCAAAGAGAAGTAGTTAGGTTGGTAGGCTGGTAGGTTGGTAGGTAGCTACGTGGAGAAAGATAAATACATACATACAGAGAGAGAGAGAGAGAGAGATGGATGGATGGATTGCTATATACATACATACATACATACATACATATATATATAAAGACTGTTACTCTGAGTTTCACGTTCCCGTTCATCGGACAGTTTTAGCAAAACTGTCCGATGAACGGGAATGTGAAACTCAGAGTAATAGTCTTTTGTTATATTTCTGCTGCTTTTAAATAAAGTATATTACTCTACCTCTGGTATTTGAGTACTCTTTTTTCCACCTTGTTGCACATTTCATGTGCTTACTCCGGTATATATATATATATATAT
>NC_069008.1:1907198-1909707 GCF_001194135.2 Octopus bimaculoides
CCCTTAGCGACGGGCCTACCCCGACTGTCGTCACAGTAGCTGCTATTTTGACTTATTCAGGCTGTAGATAATGTTGTTGTTATTGTTGTAGTTACTGCCATTTACTGATTCTGCTGTTGTTTTTGTTGTTGTTGTGGGTCTCGTTGCTTCTCAATTGAAATCCGAACCCGAAAACCGGACGTTCGCTTGTTAATCCACAAAAGCACGGCGATAAAATTACCTCCCTTCCAATACTTTCACATTAAAATGCACACTTCACTGCACAACACATCGATGCACACTCACACATCACTGCGCACACACACACACACGCGCGCGCGCGCGCACGCACATGCACACACCCCGCGCGGTACCACCAGACGCCAGGCCGCACTACCGGCTCCCGGATTCGAACTCACCAATATTCAAGTTCGATCCACCATCAGACGACCGCCTTATATCCCCTTTCTTCCACCTTGGGAATATCCTTATACAACTATTTAGGACGGCAGCAATAGTCGTAGTAGTAGTAGTAGTGGTAGTAGTAGTAGTAGTGGTGGTGGTGGCAGTTTTCGTTTTTTGTTGCTGACGGCTATTGTTTGCCTGTTGCTGTTGTTGTTGCTAGTTATCTTGCAAGTCTTTCACACACACACACACACACACACACGCGCGCGCGAGCGCGCAACCACTCCCCACCACTTAACCTTTCCTTCCCAGTCTTCCAAACATTAACACACAGACACACACACACGAACTCACACACTATATACATACACATATATATATATATATATATATATATATATATATGTGTGTGTGTACACACGCACATACAGACGTTTGTTTTCTCTATTTCGCATGCACATACACACACACACACCACACACCACACAAACATTTTTCTTCATGTTTCACACTCTCTCTTTCTCTCTCTGTAACATACAGTCTCTCTCTGCATCTTTCTTCTCTCTCTCTCTCTCAACCACGCACTTTTTCCAAGCATCTCTCTTTCATACATACTATCTGTCTGTCTGTCTGTCTATCTATCTATCCATTCCTCTATCTATCAATCTGTCTATCTATCTATCTATCTATCTACCTGTCTGTCTGTCTATCTATCTATCTATCTGTCTCTCTCTCCCTCTCTCTATCTATCTATCTATCTATCTATCTATCTATCTATCTGTCTCTCTCTTCCTCTCTCTATCTATCTATCTGTCTGCCTGTCTGTCTGTCTATTTATCTATCTATCCATTGTTCACTTACTCTCTCTCTGCATCTTTTCCTCTCTTTCACAAGCACACACATTCTGCCTCTCCTTTCTCCCTCTTTCTCTCTTTTCTGTTTCTCTTTCTTTCTTTTTTTTCCATCTCTTTTTCATTCCGTATCTCTCTTTCCTTCTCCCTTTCCATCTCTCTTTGTCAGTCCACCATTCTACCTCTTCTCTCTCTCTCTCTCTCTTTTCTTTCCATCTCTCCTTCACCCTGTCTTTCTCTCTCTTTCCTTCTCTTTTTCTGTCTCTTTCCATCTCTCTCTTTGTCAGTCCACCATTCTGCTTCACTTTCTTTCTCTCTGTCTTTCTTTCCATCTCTCCTTCACCCTGTCTTTCTCTCCTTCTCGCTTTCCATTTTTCTCTCTTTCTGAAATAGTCTCTCTTTCTATGCACACTCAAATACACACACACTCTCTCCTTCTCTACCTCTCTCACATACTCAGCATCTTTGCTTCTTTCTTCTCTCTCTTTCATGCTCTCTCTCACCCTCATTCTCTCTCTCTCTCTCTCTCTCTCTCATTCTTGCTTTTTTTCTCTCTCTCTTTCTGTCTCTCTCGCATACACACACACACACACACTGCATCACCCCCTATCTTTCATACATACACACACACATATGCAAACACTCACACACACTCTCATACACACACACACACACACACACTCACACTTACAGACTCACTTCATCTCCTCTCTCTCTCTCTCTCTCTCTCACTGTTTCCTATTTCTCTCTCTCATTCACACACTCACAACCTCACTCTGTCTCCTCTCTTCCACTTTCTCTCTCTCTCTCTCTCTCTCTCTCTCCCTCTCTCACATACACTCAACATCTTCCTCCTTCCTCTTTGTATCTCCCCCTCTCGCTCACACACATACTCTACTTATCTCTTTCTTTTCCATATTAATCGCTCTCTTCTCCCACTCTCAGTATTTTTCCTCCTCTTTCACATGCATATTACATATTTGCATACACACACATACAAACAAGCACATACACACACTAACACATACACACATACATACATTTCTGTATATATTTATGTACAAGCGATTCGTATGTGTTGTCTTAATGTTTTTAGTTAAGGCTTTCAATTCAGAGGGTCAAAGCTGTGAGGATCACTTTGGTGCAGGGTTAGTATGGCTTTATGTTTTAATAGATGACAAGTTGTTCAGATCCCCCAGGCATTGTTACAAGTCTTTTCTACCTTCATGTACACACACGCATCAACACACACATGCACCCTCCCCACATATCCC
>NC_069008.1:1909816-1912699 GCF_001194135.2 Octopus bimaculoides
AATCATATAGATTCATAAGGGCTGGTTTCCATGACACACACATATAAATATATATATATATATATATATATGCGAGTAAAAATAAATACAAAAAAAGTGGTTTTGTATGATTGTGTATAGAGGAATATATTATTTTGTTTAAAAGAGTTCCAACACTGTCTGTTTTTTATGTTTTATTTATATTCCTGCAAAACCAATGTGGGATATAGAATATGGAATATACAATATATAATATAATATACAATATATAATATAAAATAAAAATGGATGGTACAAGGAAATAAAGTATTGAATGTCTTATTGAATATATGGAATATGTCTTATTGAATAGATGAAATATTGAGTGTTCAATATAAAGGATTAAAAGATAAAATATATAAAGATTAAATATATAAAGATTAAATATATAAAGGCGAATACGTATTTTCTATACCTTGTGGTATTTCATCATGGCCGGTATGACAGACTTTAACATATATATTGTCTGCTTGGTCTGGACACAAGTCCATCACAGGATGCTCATTTTTGCCATCGGAGCAATGTGAAATGAAGTGTTTTGCTCAAGAACACAATACATTGCCTGGTTCTGGAATCAAAACCACAATCTTACAATCATGAATCCAACATCCTAACCACTAAGCCATGCACCTCCTGTTTATGGAAGACCAGCATTTGGCCATGCATACCAGTCTCCCCTCTCCACACCACTGATGTTATCCAAGGGAAGGGCAAAGGGGCCAATACAGCTTGGCACCTGTGACATCACAACTCATTTCTACAGCTGAGTGAACTGGAGCAAGGTGAAATAAAGTGTCTTGCTCAAGAACACAACACACAGCCTGGTCTAGGAATTGAACTCACTATTTCATGACTGTGAGCCTGATGGTCTAACCACCAAGCCATGCACCTTCATAAATATATACACACACATATATATATATATATATATATACACACACACACACACACACACACACACACACATATATGCATTCAGCCGCAGAAACCAGACCAAAGCTGAGAGTACAGCTTGGCATACAGTACACCTAGCTGTAGGCTCAGCATCTTCTGACAAGCCGGCCAACCCATGCCAGTATGGTAAATAGACGTTAAATGATAGTGATGGTAGTAATGATGCTGATGATGATGATGATGACCTCCAAATGTGTTCTCTTGTAAGAAAAGTTTTGATAGAACAGCCCCTTACTACAACAATGCCCTTGAAGTGAGTGGATTCAAGGATAGGATTACCCACATATCCAATCAAAATTACAGTTTGGTTTAGAGATTGAGAAAAAAAGAAAATAAAAAAACTCTCAATCAGTAAAAAAAGTGAAAGGTCAGGAAATAAAAGCATTCCAGTGAGAGATATCGAAGAAAAATTAGTAGACCAAACAAAAGAAAGAAATATAGAAATAATCTTTTTTGTAAAATTACTTCTAAATCACTAAATGGAAATTCTGACTTTCAGCTCTCATCAACCAAGTCTGGGTAAATACACTGTCTCATTAAGAGTAGCTATAACTAGTTTCATAATATGAACTTATGAGTATGCTAGCAACAAGTAAATGTTCCAGCTCTGATGTTCAAATACATTTCTAGTAAGAATGAAGGTCTCAGAACCAATCATTTTTGGCTGGGCATAAATCACATCTCTTTCTGCCATAAAGCTTACACTTTCCAAAGGTTCTTCAACTGGTATCATAGTCCACAACTACATTCTGTTTGTCAATGACTATCTATGTTTTCATACATAATATACACTCTCTATTGGTAGGGCAGTTACAACAGTATTTGAACTGAGATAATATCTCTTATGGATGTACTCTGCCAAAAACAATAAATATCACTTAGAGTGAATTTTCATCTTGCTCTGATATTTATTGCATTTTGAACACAACCAATCCATAATAGATGTTATCTTGGGCAAAATACTATAATAACTGGCCTATCAATAATGTATATACATTAAGAATCACACATGATAGCTATTTTAATTAAATAGCACCTCTGATGCATATACAGTTTCTTAATGTTCCTGAAAGACAAAGTGGCTTTGTGAAATCTGTTTTTGAATGGCCTTATTGTCATATCAATATACTGCCTCGTCTATGATGACTTATATATTGCAGAATCCCTTTAGCAGGTAAGCATTACTCAGTTTAGTGGCACCTTGAGCAAATGTCTTCTACTATAGCCTTGGGCTGATCAAAGCCTTGTGAGTGGATTTAGTAGAAGGAAACTGAAAGAGGCCTGTAGTATATATATATATATATATATATATATATATATATATTGGAATTAAAGGAACTTATTGATTATATGCGTTTTGCTCCATTTACTATTATTCTTTTTTCTATACATATATATATATATAAATATATGTATATATATATATATGCCTCCATGTGCTTGTCAAATCTTATGTCCCTGCTGTAAAGGTTTACTTCCACATACGCCAGGTTAATCTAATTCGTCCATAGTCAAAAGACACCCATTGTTAATGTCCTGTTATTTGTATTTGTGTACCATTTCTCCGTTTTTTTTTTCTGTCCTTGTTTTTGTATACATTCAGTGCTTTCTTCCAAGGAATCTAGTGCTCTTAGTTTTTCCTCGGGGCTGGCCAGATTGGAGCAACCTTGGGTATAAGCAGCCAAAATTGCAAGGATAATCTGGAACTCAACTGAGGAAAGAAAGACTCTGAATGACCCGTCCTTGTTCTCTTTGTATCGTCCGTCTGGATGTTTTGTTGTCCCTTTTTTGTATCACCTAACTGTCTGGATGTTTTGCGTTCTTGTCCCATTTTTGTATTTTATATATATATATATATATATATATATATATATTTATATATTGCTTGACAACCGATGTTGGTGTGTTTAC
>NC_069008.1:1915825-1916661 GCF_001194135.2 Octopus bimaculoides
GGCGGCTGTGTGGTAAGTAGCTTGTTTACCAACCACATGGTTCCGGGTTCAGTCCCACTGTGTGGCACCTTGGGCAAGTGTCTTCTACTATAGCCTCGGGCCGACCAAAGCCTTGTGAGTGGATTTGGTAGACGGAAACTGAGAGAAGCCTGTCGTATATATGTGTGTGTGTGTGTGAGCATTTGTATGTCTATGTTTGATCCCTCACCATCTCCTGATGTATTGACCTAATAAACCAAGTGAAAATGTGTGGCTCAGTGGTTAGGGTTTTCAGCTCACAATCATAAGGTCGTGGTTCAATTCCAGGTGACGCGTTGTGTCCTTGAGCAAGACACTTTATTTCATGTTGCTCCAGTCCACTCAGCTGGCAAAAATGAGTAGTACCTGTAATTCAAAGCCAAGAATGCCTTTGCACTACTTGCAACCATCTCTACACACCTCCTCTATCCACCCTGTATCTATTTATCTCTCGATCCACCCTTTTATTCATAAATCAAACCATTCTACATCCATCCATCCAATGGTCACCTGAATATTTTCCTCTGTGTCTGTTCTTGCATCTACCCCTATATCTATTCTGTATAATCCCTTGCAACATACCCTGTATCCACTCTGAGGCCACCACCTTTGTATTCACCCCTTCGCTTATGTATCTACCCGTATATCCACCCCATGCTGACCAATGTATTTACCACTGTGTCTGCTCTTTCTCTGCTCCTGTATTTACCAGTATCCATCACTTTATCCATAACTTTCTCCATCCTTTATCTACCCTGTACCCACAAGTGTTTCTTTCCTATAACCACCCCATATACATCAATGTATTTTACTTCTGT